>NC_091471.1:3363523-3536023 GCF_036971445.1 Narcine bancroftii | reverse complement strand
CTTTATATATACTTTATCACCGTTCTTCATTCTTGTGACATCTCTTCATCTCTTCTCCTGTCCTGCAAATGCTCTGCGAATTCTTGTGCTTCCTCCGGATCTGAGAACAGTCTGTTTTGCTCCCGGGGATAAATATTTTAAGCACAGCTGGATATCTTAACATGAATTTATAACCTTTTTTCCATAGGATCGATTTTGCTGTATTAAACTCCTTCCTCCTCTTTAAGAGTTCAAAACTTATGTGTGGGTAAAAAAATATTTTTTGACCCTTGTTTTCCAATGGTTTATTATCTTCTCTAATTTTATTCCTTGCCCGGTCCAGTATATTTTCTCTTGTCCTGTATCTCCAAACTTTTACTAAGATGGATCTTGGTTTTTGATGTGCCTGTGGTTTCGGGGCTAGTGCTCCGTGTGCCCTTTCTATTTCCATTCCTTCCTACATTTCTATCATTCCCAGGACCTTCGGGATCCATCCTTTTATAAATTCCTTCATATTTTTGCCTTCTTCACCCTCCTTCAGGCCCACTATTTTTATGTTGTTTCGCCTACTATAATTTTCCAACATATCAATTTTCTGAGATAACGACTCTTGTGTCTCTTTAATTTTTTTGTCACTTTCTTCCAATTTTCCTCTTAAAATTCAAAGATTAGAACTAGTCATGACAGAAATAGGGAAAAGAGTAGAAAATGTGGAAGAACGAGAAACGGCTGTAGAAATTGAAGTAAATGAATTTTCTTCTGTTCTTTTCATTTTTCTTTTAATTGCATTAAATTCTAATGACAACCATTCTTTCAATGCTCTCATTTGTTCTTGAAAAAAAGGCTTTATCTATATTCTGTCCATCTGTTTTACCTTCTATTTCTCTGTGAAGATCTTAGTCTTCTTCCTCCTCTTCTGTGTCTGTACCTGTGTTTGTGTCTTCTTCTCTTCTTTGTATCTGTGTCTCTTCTGTTTTTCCTGATGAGTTGCTTGTCTCACTTTGTCGGGTTTCTTCTTGCTGGGCCTCTTGCTTTTGGTCCTCTCCTTCTGGGCTGCTCATCTGTCGGGCCTCCTGCTGCTGCTCCTCTTGCCATTCTCCCCATCGACTTTCTTTCTCACCTGGTACTTCACTCCCTCTCCTGCCACTTTCCTCATCTTCCAGCTGAGTGCCCTGGTGTCGGGTGTCCCTCAGCTGGTCGCGCTGTGTTTACCCGCTCCTCGGCTGGCCTCCCCCTCCCGTCGGTGTTTTCTTTTACTTTAGACTGCGCACTGCGCACTTTTGTTTGGCGCAGAGAGCCATTTTTGCAGTCCACCGGTCGGGAGTCGCGACTCCGCAGGGCCGACACCAACCTTGGAGAACGGGCGCTCTTCCCTGTTCCTTCGTGCAAGTAAGGCCTTCTCCTTTCTTTTCTGGCATCTTTTCTTCTTTTTTTCCCGTTGTTTTTACTTTTTCCTTTTTGGGTGCCATTTTCTTTCTCTTCTCTGCAACTTTATCTTTTATTTCTTATATTTTGTATTTATTAAACTTTGTCTTTTCTTGACTTGTTTTCTTTTTTCTGGAGAGGGCTGGTTTTACACTACCGGCCACTACTCGATCACGTGACTCTCCCCCACCCCCCCCCCGCAAAAAAAATGTTAAAACATGTTAAGGAAGAATTCATTAGTCAGGGGTCTGAGTTCAGGAGCCAGGAGGTTATGTGGTAGCTCTGTAAAGCTCTGGTTAGACCATATTCCATGTCAGACTCCTCATTACAGGAAGGATGTAAATGCTTTTGAGAGGAGATTTACGAGGATGTTTCCTGGATTGGAAAATATGTCTCATGGGGCTAGGGTTTTTCTCTTTGGAGCTTAGAAGGATGATAGGAGACTTAATGGAGGGCTACAAGATTCTGAGAGGCATAGGGTGGATGGCCAACACCTGTTGGTCACATGGAGAGCAGAGAAAATACCAGTGGACATCTGTCTAAGGTGTGTGGTAGAAAGTTTATGCTGAATTACTTTCCCTGAATATTCTGGTACCTGTTTATGAGCATATACTCTTTAAGGTTGAGAAGCATCATTTTACTTATCTAGGTGTTTAAATTCCTAAAAAATTTAAAAGATTTACAGAAGTTCAATTTTCTTGCTCTGGTTGATCATGTGAAACAATCTCTTTTTACATGGTCTCCATTATCAATATTGTATTCCTGATGAAGATTTCACCTAAATATTTGCATTTAGCTCAAGTCATTCCCATTTCTATCCCAATTATTGATTCCAAGACATAAAGGCTTGAATAAACCTCAATTAGACGTTGAAAAAGGGCAGGGGCTTCGCTCAATCTAACCTTGAATATTCATTTTGAGATTGTCAAATGGGTTCAACAGTGACTGGAAGGGAGATGCCAGAGAGTCATAGTGGATAACCGTTTGACATGCTGAGGCCAGTGACAAGCGGTGTTCCTCAGGGGTCCCGTGCTGTTTGTCATTTACATTAATGTTCTGGAGGATGGGGTGGTAAATTGGATTAGTAAATATGCAGATGATACTAAAATAGGTGGAATTGTGGAAGGTTTTCAAAGATTGCAGAGGAATTTGGACGTTTAGAAGAGTGGGCTGAAAGGTGGCAGATGGAGTTTAATGCTGAGAAGTGTGAGGTGCTTCATTTTGGAAGGAATAATCAAAACTGGACTTACGTAGTAAATGGGAGGGCACTGAAGAATGCAGTGGAGCAGAAAGATCTAGGAATAATGGTTCATCATTCCTTGACAGTAGAATCTCATGTGGATAGGGTGGTGAAGAAGGCTTTTAGTATGCTAGCCAATATAAATCAAAGCATAGAAAGCATAAATCAAAGTTAGGAAGTGATGTTGAGACTGTTCAAGGCATTGGTGAGGCTAAATTTGGAATACTGTGTGCAGTTCTGGTCACCAAATTATAGGAAGGATATCAATAAAGTAGAGAGGGTGCAGAGAAGGTTTATGAAAATGTGGGTTTCAGAAACTAGATTACAAAGAAAGACTGAGCAGATTAGGTCTTTATTCTTTGGAGTGTAGAAGGTTGAGGGGGGGATTTGATAGAGGTATTTAAGATTATGAAGGGGATAGATAGAATTGATGTGGATAGGCTTTTTCCCTTGAGGGCAGGAGAGATTGAAACAAGAGGTCATGAGTTAAGGGGTAAAAGTTTAGAAGGAATATGAGGGGAACTTCTTCACTCAGAGAATGGTGGCTGTGTGAATGAGCTTCCAGGAGAAGTAGTGGCGACAGGGTCAATGTTGTCATTTAAGGAAAAATTGGATAGGTCTATGGATGGGAGGGGAATGGAGGGTTATGGGCAGGGTGCAGGTAGGTGGGATAGAGGAGAGGACTTGGTTTGGTATGGACTAGAAGGGCCAAGATGGCCTGTTTCCGTGCTGTAGTTGTTATGTGATTACTATTTGGCAATTAATATTCAATCTATCATATTCTGGATTTATTATTCTGATAAACTCAAACACCCATTATGGGTAAATCTGGAACTGAAATCGGTTGATTTCAGTTGGGAGCTGCCCTTCCTTTTTCACTTCCCAAGGTTTGTAAACTGCTACCCAAGCACACATTACAGATATGGTTTCAGTTCCAGGTTTTTTTTAATTTAATTATTTTTTTACTTTATCTGGCTTTATTTTAACTAATTATTTTTTAAGCTCTCTGGGAGTGACCAGGCTTTTTCCTTTTTGGAAGGTCAAGGGTATCAGCTGCCTCTGGGATTTGATCATGGAAAGTTATCATATGGTCTTTGAACAGCTTTCAAACAAGTACGGTCTGCCCAATATTCAAATTCGATATTTTTTGAGGGCTTTATTCCCCTGCTGCATCAGTTGGATATGGGTGATGCTCTGTTTTGTGTGAACACCCCCCCCCCCACACCCCGAAGGGTTTAATAGTGACCGTTTATGATACTTTATTGAAATTGCGATCAGTCTCGACTGATAAATTTAAAAGGGTATGGGAACAGGAGCTCCAAAGGTCTTTACCTGAAGAGACATGGGAAAAGATTCTCAAATGAGTTAATACCTCTTCAATGTGTGCTTGACACTCCCTTGTTCTATTTAAGGTCATACACAGGGTGCACGTGTCCAAGGACAAGCTTGCCTGTGTTTTTCCCAATTCTAATCCAATCTGTGATAGGTGTAATTTGCAATTGGCTCTATTGACCCGTATGTTTTGGTCCTGTCCGGTTTTGGAAAGATATATTGGGTTCTTTTCTAGTAATCCTTGCAATTGGTTCATAGCCATATCTTTTCACTGCTCTTTTTGGAGTGTTAGGAGCAGGATGAAGTTTTCTGTCCAGCTTCTGCCCATTGGATGATCGCTTTCACTGCCCCGACAGCTAGGAGAGCAATTCTTCTTCGATGGAAGGACCACACTCCACCTACTGTAGTCCAGAGCAGTGGTTCTCAACCTCTTTCTTTCCACTCACATCCCACTTTAAGTATTCCCTGTGCCTTTGGTGCACCCACAGAGTGGGTGAGAAGGGAAGGTTGAGAATCACGGCTCTAGACCCAATTGTTAGTGAAATATTTTGCTTGAGAAAAATTGTCATTGGCCCATTTCTTTTGGAGTTCTGAAACCGTGCACATGACGAGTCAATGAGGGACAATTAAAAGAGTGGTTTTCAACTTTTTAATTCCCATTCACATACCACCTTAAGTAAATCCAATGCCAGAGGTGTTCTGTGATTAGTAAGAGATTGTTTAAAGTGGGATGTGAGTCGAAAGAAAAAGGTTGAAAACCACTGTTTTAATCGTCCCTCATTGACTCGTCATGTGCACGGTTTCAGAACTCCAAAGGAAATGGGCCAGAGACAATTTTTCTCAAGCAAAATATTTCAGTAATAATTGGGTCTAGAGCTGTGATTCTCAACCTTCCCTTCCCACCTATATCCCACCTTAACCAATCCCTCACTAATCACAGAGCACCGATGGCATAGAGATTACTTAAAGTGGTAATATAACTGGTAATAACCATTCAGAGCCAGCTCTTCAGCGCTTGACGTCCTGCTTTGCGGAAACTGCCAAAATGTTTGGCCTGGAAGTCAGCCTGAAGAAAACTGAGGTCCTCCATCAGCCAGCTCCCCACCATGACGACCAGCCCCCCCACATCTCCATCGGGCACACAAAACTCAAAACGGTCAACCAGTTTACCTATCTCGGCTGCACCATTTCATCAGATGCAAGGATCGACAATGAGATAGACAACAGACTCGCCAAGGCAAATAGCGCCTTTGGAAGACTACACAAAAGAGTCTGGAAAAACAACCAACTGAAAAACCTCACAAAGATAAGCGTATACAGAGCCGTTGTCATACCCACACTCCTGTTCGGCTCCGAATCATGGGTCCTCTACCGGCACCACCTACGGCTCCTAGAACGCTTCCACCAGCGTTGTCTCCGCTCCATCCTCAACATCCATTGGAGCGCTTACACCCCTAACGTCGAAGTACTCGAGATGGCAGAGGTCGACAGCATCGAGTCCACGCTGCTGAAGATCCAGCTGCGCTGGATGGGTCACGTCTCCAGAATGGAGGACCATCGCCTTCCCAAGATCGTATTATATGGCGAGCTCTCCACTGGCCACCGTGACAGAGGTGCACCAAAGAAAAGGTACAAGGACTGCCTAAAGAAATCTCTTGGTGCCTGCCACATTGACCACCGCCAGTGGGCTGATAACGCCTCAAACCGTGCATCTTGGCGCCTCCCAGTTTGGCGGGCAGCAACCTCCTTTGAAGAAGACTGCAGAGCCCACCTCACTGACAAAAGGCAAAGGAGGAAAAACCCAACACCCAACCCCAACCAACCAATTTTCCCTTGCAACCGCTGCAATCGTGTCTGCCTGTCCCGCATCGGACTTGTCAGCCACAAACGAGCCTGCAGCTGACGTGGACTTTTTACCCCCTCCATAAATCTTCGTCCGCGAAGCCAAGCCAAAGAATATAACTGGATACACAGGCTATACATTACACCTCAAAAGTTAAATAAATGGGACCCAACAGTATCTAACAGATGTTTTCGCTGTAAAAAGGAAATGGGAACAACAATTCATGCAATCTGAATGTGTGAGAAAGTGAAAACATTTTGGGAAGATCTAAACCAGATATTAAATAAAATCACAAAAAGCAATATACCAAAAAACCCAGAGATCTTCCTCCTAAGTAACATAAAAAACAAAGAATTTGGACTTGATTTGGATGGTGCACAAAAAAGATTTGTTAGGATAGCCCTAGCTGTAGCAAAAAAATGTATTATGTCAACCTGGAAATTGGAAGATAACTTGAGAATACAACAATGGTACGTAGAAATGAATAAATGTATTCCATTAGAAAAAATAAGATATAATTTAAGAAATAATATTACAATATTTGAACAAATATGGGAGCCATACATGAAACACAATAGAGAAAACCTACCGGGGACATCTACCACCTAAAATGACAGAAGGAGAAGGGAATGAAAAGAATTGACTCAGTGGAATTTCTTGTTTGTTTTTATTGAATGACAACATTGTTTGACGGGTTTAATGTGTCTTAGATTCTAAACTTTAAATGAATGGGAGGGGAGGTAGGGAGGGTGGGATGGGAAGAGGGGGGGGGAGAAAACGACACTGTATATATTTGAAAAGGAAAATGTATGTATCTTGATCAATGTGGTTTATAGTGTGAAAAATTTAAAAAAAATTAAAAAAAAAGAGATTACTTAAAGTGGAATGTGAGTGGAAAGAAAAAGGTTGAGAACCTCTGGTCCAGTGGGTTTCTCAAACCACAGCCTGTTTGAACTTAAAGAAAATTGGAAGGGCCACATTGGAACATTGGATCCCTCTGTTCAATTTGAAGAAACTTGGCGACCATTTTTACAATATTTTCATGTGATATAATTTCTAAAATTTTCTCTGATTTATTATCCTTTCCTGATACCACTGAGTTTCTCTTTTGGGCAAGGACCGGACTTCTTGTGTTTGATGAAATGCTGATCCAGTGTCTTGATTTTTGTTTTCTTTGTTTCCTCTTCCTCATTAGATTAGTTTGCGGATTTTACTCGGATGGGAATGTTTTCTTTGCTTTTTCTCTTTGATTGAGTGCGGGAAGATGAAGTAATTATGTACTGATTGTTGTACATTGTAATCTTTTTCATTCTTATTCTCTCCATCCATTGGTTATTGTATCTTAAAAATCAATAACAAGATTGAAAAAGAACGAAAGAAAGTTTACAGGAGACAGAGAGTTGTGGGGGCCTGGAATGTCTTGCCAGGGATGGTGGTGGAAACTTGGGCATTTAAGAGATTCTTAGACAGGCACATAGATGGAAAGAAAATAGAGGGAAGGAAAGGTTAGATTGCATCAAGATTGATGTCCCTGGGGCCGGACACGATATAGCCCAGGCTGCTGTGGGAAGTGAGAGAAGAGATAGCTGGGGCAGTAGCTCAGGTCTTTGAATCCTCTTCGGCTGCAGTGGAGCTGCCAGAGGATTGGAGAATGGCAAAGGTAGTCCCCTTGTTTAAAAAAGGTAATAGGGAGAATCCTGGGAATTCTAGACCAGTGAGTCTTACGTCAGTGGGGCGTAAACTAATGGAGAGGATTCTTAAGAATAGGATCTGGGAGCATTTGGACAAGTCCAGTCTGCTCAAGGATAGTCAGCGTGGCTTTGTGAAGGGAAGGTCGTGCCTCACAAGTCTAATTGAGTTTTTTGAGGAGGTAACAAAAGAAATTGTTGAGGGTCGGGTGATAGATGTGGTCTATATGGAATTTAGCAAGGTATTTGACAAGCTCCCCCATGAGACTCATTCAGAAAGTCTTGAGGCACTGGATCCATGGAAACTTGGCTGTGTGGATAAAAAAAAGGCTTGTAGGAAGAAAACAGAAAATAGAAGTGGAAGGAAAGGATTCTGCCTGGAGGTCAGTGACTAGTGGAGGGGCCGCAGAGATCTGTTCTGGGACCACTGTTCTTTGTGGATTTTATAAATGACCTTGATGAAGAGGTGTAAGGGTGGGTCAGTAAGTCTGTAGGTGACAAAAAGGTTGGAAGAGTTGTGGATGGAGCTGAAGTTTGTTTGGAAGGACAAACCAGAAGGCTGAGTACAGGATTAATGTTCAGTTATTTAAGAGTGTGTCTGAACAGAGGGACTTTGGAGTCCAAATCCATACATCCCTCAAAGTTGACAGGATAGTTAAGAAGACCTATGGGATGCTGGACTTCACTAATAGAGGGATTGAGTTCAAGAGTAGAGAGGTCATGTTGCAACTTTACAAATCTCTGGTGAGACTAGTTAGAGTATTGTGTTCAGTTCTGGTCGCCTATGTGGAAGCTATGGAGAGGATGCAGAGATTTACCAGGATATTACCTGGTTTGGGAAATAAATCTATCAGGCAAGATGAGAGGAGACTTGATAGAGGTCTACAAGATTGAGAGGCATAGATAGGGTGGACGGCCAACTCCTGTTTCCTAGGGCAGGATCAGCAAACACTGATGTGTACAAAGTGAAGGAAGGAAAGTTTACATTTAAATTTAAATTTAGACATACAGCAGGGTAACAAGTCCTTCTGGCTTACGAGCCTGTGCCACCCAATTTATACCCAATTGACCTACAACCCTCGGTATGTTTCAAACAGTGAGAGGAAACCGGAGACCCTGGGGAAAACCCATGTAGACACGAGGAGAATGCATAGACAGCGCGGGATTTGAACCCTAGTCCCGAATGCTGGTACTGTAATAGCGTTGCACTAACCACTACACCAAGGAACATTTAAGAGACTCTTAGATAGGCACATGGATGGGAGAAAAATATAGGGTTATGAGGTCGGAAGGGTTTAGTACTTTTTTTGGGAAGGATATATAGGTCGGCACATTGAGGGCCGAAGGGTCTGTACTGTGCTGTAGTGTTCCATGCTCTCTGTTCTTTGTAAATGTGAGGTGTTGCACTTTGCAACATCAAACCAAGTATGCCATCCATGGTAAATGGTCGGGCACTGAGGAGTGAGGTAGAACAGAGGGGTCTGGGAAGACAGATACAGAATTCCCTGAAAGTGGCGTCACAGGTGGACAGGGTTGTAAAGAGAGCTTTTGGCATATTGGCCTTCATAAATCAAAGTACAGAATACAGGAGTTGGGATGGTATTGGTAAAATTGTTTAAGGCAACTTATACAACTTAAACAAAGAGATCCAGGAGGATCAGAGCCAGCGCCACCAGGCTGAGGAACAGCTTCTTCCCACGGGCAGCGAGAATGGAGAATGACCAAAGGATCTGCTCACACTGATCCTCCGAGATTCTCATATGTACAAAACAATATTTAATTTTTGTTTTTAGAGATAAACTACTTATCCTGCAGATGTATTGCTTGTCTCTATGTGAGTTACGCCCGGTTGTGTGTCTGCGTGTTTTGCACTGAGGACCGGAGAACGTTGTTTTATCAGGTTGTACTTGTACAATCAGATGACAATGAACTTGACTTGACATTGGTGAGACCAAATTTGGAGAATTGTGTGCAGTTTTGGTCACCGAACTACAGAAAAGTTATCAATAAGATAGAAAGAGTGCAGAGAAGAGTTACTAGGATGTTGCCCGGAGTCAGGAACTGAGTTACAGGGAAAGGTTAAACAGGTTAGGACTTTATTCCCTGGAGTGTTTAAGAATGAGGGGAGATTTGATAGAGGTATTTAAAATTATGAGGGAGATTGACAGAGTAAATATTTCACAGTGAAGTGGATCTATGGTGGCACAACAACTCCCAGGAGGCAACGAACCGGCCATGTGACATCAGTGCGTGATGACATCAGTGCGTGTCGGGTGTGTGATTCTGGCTTTTAAAAGGTTGCGCTGATGATGAAGAGTAAATCCGTTTGATTCACTCTAGAAATTCCTTGTGTGGTTATTTCGTCATGTTCACTGCGATTCCAGCGACCACAACTGGTGACACTGACAGGTCCAAAAATGTATTTTAGGACAAACATGGACTGTGCAGCCATTGCTGTGCAGCTACCACCTTTCTGGACAACTGAGCCTGAACTGGGGTTCCAACAAGCTGAAGCACCATTTCATTTTCACGGTCAAAATGGACACCACTTGTTATTACCATCTTGTCAGTGCCCTGGACTAGGCTGTCGCTAAGAGGGTCGGTGACTTCCTACAGGATCTTCCACATACCAGCAAGGAAGACACTTTAAAAGCACTTTTATTATGTGTATATAGCATGTCCCATAGGGTAGGGCAGCCAAACAACTACATTTTGATACGTTGGGAGATCACGCCCCTTCAGAACCAATGGATGAAATGCTGTTCCTAGCAGCTGGTGAAAGGCCCAATATGTTATTCAAACAGCTCTTTTCAGAGCAAGTGCCAGATGATATTAGGTTCTTGTTATCCAAGAGTTCATTTGAAGACCCAAGTGCTGTAGCGCCAGAGGCAGACATTCTACGGCTGGGTAAAAAGCACAGCAAGGAAAGACAAGTCTGCACAACCAACCCCTCCGATATTGACCTTGTGTCACACTCTATTGCTCTTAACACAGGCAACGCCAAAGACAAAAAAGCAGCCTGTGGACACCTCATCTTGGTGTTATTACCACAGGCATTGGGCAGTAAATGCCCACAAGTGCCTTCCACAGTGCCCGTTTGCGGGAAATGCCCAGGCCAACCACCAGTAAAGGCTGCAGCAGTTGGCAAGAAACCTGCAAACTTACTGTATGTATGGGACCAGTCGTCCCAGTGAAAATTTCTGGTGGATATGGGTTTAGAAATTAGTGTATTTCCACCTACAGGTTTTGACACACGCCAACCTACCCTGGACTTGCAACTATGAGCAGTTAACAGTTCCAACATTCTGACCTTCGGCACCAGAAAGATGAAGGTCAAGTTTGAGAATCATCTCTACATTTGGCCATTTATTATAGCAGCAGTATGCCGACCTTTGCTTGGTTCAGATTTTGATTCCTCGTTGATTTAAAAGGTCATCGGCTAATAGATGGAACTACTTTTTAGACTATTCCTCTGGGAGACACCTCTACCCCTGCTCTGTGCCTTCAAACATTAGGTAAACCAGTAGATGAATTCTCCAAGCTGTTGGAAGATTTTCCTGAGATTATAATTTTCACATTTGTACTAAGGGCCCTCCTATCCATGCTAAAGTGCGCCACTTGTCTCCAGAGAAGCTGTGCTTAGCTAAGGAAGAGTTTGCCAAGATGGAGGAACTAGGCATAATTCATAGGTCTGACAGGCCCTGGACATCTCCAATACATATGGTCCCAAAATGCAATGGAGGTTGGTGACCTTGTGGAAATTAATGACACCACCTTCCCGAATCGTTATCTGATACCACATATTCAGGATTTCTTGGCTAATTTACATAGAGCGAAGATCTTCTCCAAAATAGACTTGGAGCATGGCTGTTACCAAGTACCAGTAGAGCCAAAAGACATTCCAAAAATAGCAATAATTACCCCATTTGGGTTGTTTGAATTTTTACAAATGTCATTCGGATTAAAGAATGCCGCTCAATCACTTCAAGGGGTTGGATGCTTTAGGACTTGGCATGACCAAAGTCTTCATTTATCTCGACAACGTTTTAGTGGCCAGTGATACTAAAGATGTACACTTGGAACATCTTGATACACTTGTTATTCATCTTCAAAACTTTAGACTGACCATCAATCCAGATAAATGTGTTTTTGGACAAGAAATGAATGATTTCTTGGGGCATAGGATTACTCAGGAAGGCGTGACTCTGCTACCATCCAAAGTTGAGGCCATTACCAAGTACTCAAGACCTGCTACGGTTAAAATTCTGCAGGAATTCTTGGGAATGGTACATTTTTTTACTGTCGGTTTCTTCTGGTAGCAGCTCAGATCATGAAGCCTCTTTCAATGTACTGCCCAGAAATACCAGAAACATCCATTGGACTGAAGAGCAACAATGCCTTCTTGAAGCAGAAATAGTTGCGGACTCATGGCACTATGTTCAACTATCCAGTTTTAAATGCAGCCACCGCCCTTTCCACAGAAACTTCCACTATGGCCGTAGGAGGTTCACTTCATCAATATGTCAATGGGCAATGGAAACTGTTAGGATTCTTCAGCCGCCATCTTCGTGAAGCAGGAATGAAATTCGGTGCTTTTGAAAAGGACATTTACTTTTGGCATTTACTTATATCTTTGACACTTCCATTATTTTTTGGAGGGCAAAGATTTTACTATGTTCACTGACCATAAGCCCTTAACATTTGCATTTTCCAAGGTCACAGAGCCCTGGTCAACTTGATAACAATGGCAATAATCATTCATTTCAGAATTCTTCACAAAAATACTACATATGTCCAGAAAAGACAATGCAGTAGCTGATGCACTTTCCCATTCTGCTCCACTTGAGGTTTCGTCTGTAGATCAAGGTATTGACTCACAGCTTTGGCCATGACCCAAGAACATGACCATGAGACAAATGCTTAACAGACTGCAATCACGAACCTGCAATAGAAGGATGTCCAGTTTGGAGTTCATGGCAAACTACTCCTCTGTGATATATCAACAGGACACCCACGACCAGTAATTCCGGCATCATGGAAATGTCGAGTATTTCACTCTGTGCATGGTCTCTAACATCCATCGATGAGATCGACCGTTCATATGGCAAGGTCTTAAAAAAGGTGTTACACAAATATTGAGGTCCTGCGTTGCCTGCCAGAAGACAAAAGTTCAGCGGCCATACTAAAGCACCACTGCAGTCCTTCCCGGCAGTCACTCAGTGTTTTGCACATGTCTATGTGGACTTTGTTGGTCCATTTCCTGTTTCAAGAGGATCCTGTTATCATTGTGCAGTGTAATAGACAGGTTTACGCGGTGGCCTGCGGCCATGCCTACAGTAAATGCTACTACTCGTGCTCAGGCGTTCCTCATTTCCTGTGTCTCACTTTGGTTAACTGGCACATGTTACTTCGGATAGAGGACTACAATTTACTTCCTTGCTGTGGACGGCCTTGTCTCACTTGCTTGGTACATCATCCCCAGGCCAATGGAATGGTGGAAAGATTTCATCGACATCTCAAGTCAGTTTTGATGGCTCGGTTAGATGGCCCGAACTGGGCTGATGAGTTGCCTTGGGTATTAGTGGGCATTAGAGCAACTCCAAAGGAGGACCTCCAAGCTTCATCTGTAGAGCTCATGTATGGAGTTCATCCCCTACCATCCCAACTCCAGCGATGATCAGGCCAAGGGAGACCATAGGATAATTGACGCCTATACCACCATCGTCACATGGAGAACACTTCTTTTGTGCCTGGAGACCTCAAAAACTGCAAATATGTCTTCGTCAAAAGGAGAAAACTTCGTCAACCTTTACAGACGCCCTACGAAGGACCACTAGGATAGGTCGACCTGAATTTTGGACATTGGAGGGAAGCCACAGTCTTTCACTATTGACAGGCTTAAACCTGCTCACGTGGACAAGTCCTTCCGCACTGCAGCAGGCAACAGTCCGTCGCAGAGGCCGACAACCGAAAAGATAGACAAACCTTTCTGCCGGTTCGGGGGATTGGGTGGGGGGGTGTGTAGCAGTGCTCTACCGGCACCTCAATTCCCAGAAGGCACTGAACCGGCCATGTGACATCAGTGCATGTCGAGCGCATGATTCAGGCTTTAAAAAGGTTGCGTAATGAAGTGCCAGTGGATGAAGTCGACAAAGACGATGTGGTCAAACAATAATCATGGCTTTTATTAGCAGAAACTCATGGTACAATAATGAAAGACAATAGATGCAGATACAGATATATCCAAGGGGAGTGTCCTTAACAGTAGAGATAATGTAGAGCCAATGTTAGTACAGCAAGGCTCGCCAGAGGGGAGACTGGCAGCTTGGCAGACATTCACCACAGTTTCCCCCCAGCAGAAGAAGGATTAAAATTAAAAGGACAGCTGCTAGGAAAGACTGAAGAAAGCGATATATGGATACCATGTTTGTTTGGCCTTGAGATACTCTAACAGCCAAAATACGTCAGTATCTGGCAAGCAATGGAAATATAATGAGATGTTTTATGAATATGTCGGCCTATCAGGTTGATTACAAAATCTGGTGCTTCGTCTCAAAACAGGTGGCTCCTTTGCAACCTTGGGAACTGGTACAGGTCCTGGATCTGCAGTGTGGGAAGGACTGACTTCTGGACCCACTCCAGAATCGCCAGCGTGAGGCAGTGGAGCCTCAGCATGGCCATCTGAAAGCTGACTAGGGGTCACAGGCTTGGGAAGTGGGGGGGTGAGTCCAACCTCTCGGGCTCACTCTGAGTAGGGGTGTGAGGGAGGGGCGAACCAGGCGAGGCCAGATCTCTTCGGGGTACAGTGTCAGTACTCCTGTCTGGGAATTTAACATGAGCATGGTTGGGGTTGCTATGCAGTAGCTGAACTGGTTGGACTAGGGGGTCTGTTTTACGTGCCCGAGCGTGGCTCTTCGGCAGCACGGTTCCAGGCTGAGATAAACAAGCTGGCCAGTCCATCACAGTTCCTGATTTCTTAGGAAAGGCAAACATACGTTCATGACGTGTACACAATAATGACCAAATTAAATGTAGTTCCTCAGGCAGCACCTCCTGCCCCCGGGTAACAGGGTAACCATGTGTTTTTAAAGCAAGATTAACAGTCTTCCAGACTGTAGCATTAGCCCTTTCAACCTGCCCATTGCCCTGCGGGTTGTAGCTCGTGGTACGGCTGGTGGCAATCCCCTTCTGAAGCAGGGCTCGCCGCAGTTCAGCGCTCATGAATGCTGAGCCCCTATCGGTATGAAATTGGGAAAACCAAAAATGCGGAAAATTCTGTCAAGTGACTTAATGACAGACACTGACGAGACGTCAGGGCAGGGTTTCGCAAAGGGAAACCTGGAATATTTGTCAATTACAGTAAGGAAATGTACATTTTTGTTGTTGGAAGGTAACGGTCCTTTAAAATCTAAGCTAATCCTCTCAAAAGGTCGGGTTGCCTTGATGAGAGTGGCCTCCGGAGCTTTGAAGTATTGCGGTTTGCATTCTGCGCAAACAGGACAGCTTTTAGTCAGTTTCCTGACTTCTTCCAGAGAGTAAGGAAGGTTGTTAGCCCTTATGGAGTGGAAGAACCTCGTGAACCCTGGGTGGCACAGTCTGCTATGGATCTCTTTTAGCCCCTCCAGCTGAGCACCAGCAGCAGATCGTGACCATGTGTCAGAGGCATCGTTTAACCTGCCCGGTCTGTACTGGATCTCATAATTATAAGTTGAGAGTTCTATTTGCCAGCGTGCCATCTTATCATTTTTGATTTTACTTTTGTGTTTAGTACTGAACATGTAGGCTACAGATTTCTGATCAGTGACAAGAGTAAATTTTCTGCCGGTTAGAAAGTGTCTCCAGTAGCGAACAGCTTCAATAATAGCCTGAGGTTCTTTCTCAATGGCAGGATGTTTTAGTTCAGGTCCACGTAACGTGCGGGAGAAGAATGTCACAGGTCTGCCCTTTTGATTAAGGGTTCCTGCCAAGGCACAATCTGAACCATCAGTTTCCACTTGGAATGGGACGTCCTCGTCAATGGACGAGAGTGCAGCTTTGGCAATATCAGCTTTAATTCTCTCAAAAGCCTCAAGGCCATTGGAGAGAGAGGAAAAGATCTAAAAAAAACATAGAAGATAGGAGCTGGCGTAGGTCATTCGACCCTTCGAGCCTGCTCCGCCATTCAACGAGATCATGGCTGATCTTAAAGTTCAGTACCCCGTCCCCGCCTTCTCTCCGTAACCTTTAATACCCTAGTGTCAAACAGAGGGCGTGCCTTCGTGGCGTAGTCCCGAACCCATTTGCAGTAGTAGGAAAAGAATCCCATACACTTTTTAAGGACTTTTGCTGAGTTTGGGGGTGGTAACTTTTTAAGGGGGCCATTCTTTCCAGGTCGGGGCGGATTTCGCCCTTGCGGACAATGTAGCCCAGAATGGGTAGCTCTGTCGCGTTGAACACACATTTGCCCTCGTTAAATGTAAGGTTGAGTTCTTTAGCAGTTGCTAAAAATTTCTTTAAGTTGTTGTCGTGCTCAGTCTGTGTTTTCCCACAGATGGTGACATTATCCAGATAGGGAAACGTACCCTGTAACTCATTCATCTTAATAATCTTATCCATTTCCCTCTGAAACACGGACACACCATTAGTGACCCCAAAAGGTACCCTTTTAAACTGGTATAACCCCCCATCAGCCTCAAAAGCCATATAGGGCCGTTCCCTTTTCTTAATGGGGATTTGGTGATAAGCTGCTTTGAGGTCGATAGTGGAGTACACTTTGTATTGCGCTATGTGATTAACCATTTCGTTGATGCGTGGCAGGGGATAGGCATCCAGGTTAGTGTAACGTTTGATTGTCTGGCTGTAGTCAATAGCCAGTCATTTCTTGGTGTGATTTTTCACAACTACCTCCTGGGCTCACCACGGACTTTCACTAGGTTCAATTATGTAAGGTAAAACATCATGAGATGGGAATGTGTAGGGAGTTACCCTGTACAAGGCTGTAACAAGAAGGGGAGGTGTCCTTGTACTCCTGTTAGGTAAAACATCATGAGATGGGAATGTACGGGGCAGTAACAAGATGTGAATGCATCCTTGTACTTACAAGATAAGAGAGACATTGATGAATTGAGAGGCAGGAAGCTAGCAGGGAAAGGATAGCAACAGTTTTAGTCATTGGACAAGTAATGATATGATGATGTTCTAAGCACATATCCAAGGGTATAAAAAATCACCATTTTGCTGATAACGGCAGAATGCATTCTCCGACTAACATGTTTAGTCGCAAGTGTTACAATCCGGTAATAAAGAACAAAGAACCCTGATTTCGACTCAGCCTGGTGTTTGTCTCACTCATTCATGAACAAAGCAGACCTAACAATTACTCCCTCTTTAAGCAACTTCTGGGTCTCAGCTTTGATAAACTCATGATCCTCTTTGCTGTAAGAACGGCTCTTGGTGGCAATCAGCCGACACTCAGGGGATAAATCACTGAAAAGGGAGTGAGCTTTGATCTTTAATGCGGACAGACCACAGTAACTAGTGCAGGGGACGGTAAGTGTGGGTAGTGGCCCACCGAAATTTAACACTACACTGTTCATCTGAGATTGAATATCTCACCCCAGTACCACAGGGGTGCAGAGCTCAGGTATAATAAAGAACCACACATCAGCCAGGCAATGTCCCGACAAATTTAAAGTAACTTTACACTTGTCCTGTACAGTTTTTGTAAGTTCACTACAAGCCATCAATATCTTTTGGTTCACTGGATATCTCTGCAAATTTAAGGCTCTGGCAACTTTCTTGTGGATGTAGCTGTCGGCATTCCCCGAGTCTATTAGACAATCGAGAGTCTCACCAGTCACCTCCCCCTGTTCCAGTCCATAACGTCCCCCAAGCTTTACAGACAATTGAGCTATCACAGGGGATCTCACCTCGCCGTCACTTGAAGTCGATTCACCCTGCTCATCTGAAGATTCCCCCTTTTCACAGTTGTCTTCCATTCCTGCAGCCCCAGGACACATTTTCTTGGCGCTTCTCTTCTTCTTATCAGTGGGAATACTTTTCGCCTTACACGCTTTTGCAAAGTGGCCGAGTTTCCCACAATAGCTGCAGGTAGCAAATCGAGCCGGGCACTTCTGTCTGGGGTTCCAGCTCTTATCACAGAAGTAGCATTTTTCAGGAGCTCTCCCTTTACTTTCCTTCGGGGTTTCAGCACTCCTGGATGTTTCCTTTTCGGTTTCTAGCATTTCACTGGCATGGCACTTCAGTGTTTTGGCTAGAGTGACTGCCCGGTCGTAGGTTAAGGGCTCCGTCTCCAGCAGCCTCTGTCGGATGTAACTGGAGTCAATCCCGTTGACTAAAGCATCCAGCTTCAAGGTGTTGTTGCACATTGACTGCCCTGGCATCACATTAATTTGCCAGTGAGTCGAGAGCCAGTACACAAGCAGTGTCACTTTCCCCGGGTTTCTGGCATCTAGTCAGCAACTGGTGTCGAGGAAGCACCACGTTCCGTGGCGCCGCATAGTAGGTAGTCAGACGTTCCCGGGCTATAGCCAGAGTGGTAGCTCGTTGCGTTACGCCAAAAGGGACCTCACCCAGCAAAGAGTTCAGGAGGCCCCACTGTATCGCCTCATCGACCACGTTGTTTCGAGCCATGTAGTAATCGAAACAAGCAATCCAGTGGTTGAAAATTTCTCTGGCCCTCGGGGCAGACTGTTCAATTATCAGCCGCTCTGGCTTGAGGGCTGCATCCATTTCTGTTAATAAAATTGAAGTGCCAGTTGATGAAGTAGACAAAGACAATGTGGTCAAACAATAATCAGGGCTTTTATTAGCAGAAACATGGTACAATAATGAAAGACAATAGGTACATACACAGTTATATCCAAGGGGAGTGTCCTTAACAGTAGAGATAATGTAGAGCCAATGTTAGTACAGCAAGGCTCGCCAGAGGGGAGACAGCTACCTTGGCGGACATTCACCACATGCGGATGATGAAGAGTAAATCTGTTTGATTCATCCCAGAAATGCCTTGTGTGGTTATTTTGACATGTCCACTGTGATTCCAGTGGCCACAACAGGCTTTTTCCACTGAGGGCAGGTGAATACAAATCCTTGTCACTGAGGGCAGGTGAATACAAACCAGAGGACATGGGTTAACAGTGAAAGGGGAAACGTTTAGGGGAAAAATTAGGGGGAACTTCACGGAGAAAGAGGTGAGATTGTGGAACAAACTGCTAGGGGAAGTGGTTAATGTGGGCTCAATTTGGAAAATGTCGACAATGCATAGATGAGAGGAGTACGAGGAGCCAGGCACTGGGCGCTGGTCAGTGCAACTGGGGAGATTGCGAAAAACACACAGAAATGCCAGACGAACATGCAGCGTGGAGAGCACGGTTAATATGGGGGGGGGAACATTTAGTATAGGGGGTACAGGGTTAGTGTAAGGAGGGCATGCTTAGTGTAGGGGGTGACATGGTTAATGTAGGGGAGTATGGTTTGTGCAGGGACACGGTTAGCATAGGGGGCACGGTTAGTGTAGAGGACTCAGTTAGTGTAGGGGACATGGTTAGTGTAGGGGAGACATGGTTAGTCTAGAGAGCATGGTTAGTGTAGGGGACACGGTTAGTGTAGAGGACACGGTTAGTGAAGGGGGACACAGTTAGTGTAGGGGGACAGGGTTAATGTAGGGGGGACATGGTTAGTGTAGGGAGTAAATGGTTAGTGTAGGGGGAGACGGTTAGTGTAGGGGGAGACGGTTAGTGTAGGGGAGACGGTTAGTGTAGGGGGAGACGGTTAGTGTAGGGGGAGACGGTTAGTGTAGGGGACACGGTTAGTGTAGGGGGAGACGGTTAGTGTAGAGGGCACGGTTAGTGTAGGGGAGACAGTTAGTGTAGAGGACACAGTTAGTGTAGGGGAGACGGTTAGTGTAGAGGACACAGTTAGTGTAGGGGGAGACGGTTAGTGTAGGGGGAGACGGTTAGTGTAGGGGGAGACGGTTAGTGTAGAGGACACATTAGTGTAGAGAACACGGTTAGTGTAGAGGACACGGTTAGTGTAGGGGACACGGTTAGTGTAGGGGGCTACGGTTAGTGTAGAGGACACGGTTAGTGTAGGGGGAGACGGTTAGTGTAGGGGGAGACGGTTAGTGTAGGGGGAGACGGTTAGTGTCGAGGACACGGTTAGTGTAGAGGACACGGTTAGTGTAGGGGACACGGTTAGTGTAGGGGAGACGGTTAGTGTAGAGGACACAGTTAGTGTAGGGGGAGACGGTTAGTGTAGGGGGAGACGGTTAGTGAAGGGGGAGACGGTTAGTGTAGGGGGAGACGGTTAGTGTAGAGGACACAGTTAGTGTAGGGGACACGGTTAGTGTAGGGGGAGATGGTTAGTGTAGGGGACACGGTTAGTGTAGGGGAGACGGTTAGTGTAGGGGGAGACGGTTAGTGTAGGGGAGACGGTTAGTGTAGGGGGAGACGGTTAGTGTAGGGGAGACGGTTAGTGTAGGGGGAGACGGTTAGTGTAGGGGGAGACGGTTAGTGTAGGGGAGACGGTTAGTGTAGGGGACACAGTTAGTGTAGGGGGAGACGGTTAGTGTAGGGGACAGGGTTAGTGTAGGGGGAGACGTTTAGTGTAGGGGGAGACGGTTAGTGTAGGGGACACGGTTAGTGTAGGGGAGACGGTTAGTGTAGGGGGAGACGGTTAGTGTAGGGGGAGACGGTTAGTGTAGGGGACACGGTTAGTGTAGGGGACACGGTTAGTGTAGGGGGAGACGGTTAGTGTAGGGGACACGGTTAGTGTAGGGGAGACGGTTAGTGTAGAGGACACGGTTAGTGTAGGGGAGACGGTTAGTGTAGGGGACAGGGTTAGTGTAGGGGAGACGGTTAGTGTAGGGGGAGACGGTTAGTGTAGGGGGAGACGGTTAGTGTAGGGGACACGGTTAGTGTAGGGGGAGACGGTTAGTGTAGGGGGAGACGGTTAGTGTAGGGGACACGGTTAGTGTAGGGGACACGGTTAGTGTAGGGGGAGACGGTTAGTGTAGGGGACACGGTTAGTGTAGGGGAGACGGTTAGTGTAGAGGACACGGTTAGTGTAGGGGAGACGGTTAGTGTAGGGGACAGGGTTAGTGTAGGGGAGACGGTTAGTGTAGGGGGAGACGGTTAGTGTAGGGGGAGACGGTTAGTGTAGGGGACACGGTTAGTGTATGAGTGATGTGTTTAGCCATAGTCTGACATGTTTAGTGTTGTGCTTAGTGCAAATCATTTGCAGCGTCAGCGATCTGGACTGGGGTTCGAATCCCATGCTGTCTGTAAATTCTCCCCGTGTCTGGGTGGGTTTCCTCCAGGGGCTTCAGTTTCCTTCCACCCTCCAAAACATACTGGGGGTCTATTTGGGCAGAATGGGCTCACGGAAGGGCCTGTTACCACGCTCTACGTCTTAATTAAAATACCTGTGGGCTTTGACAATCACAGTTTCTGCAGATTTTCATGTTTCACTCTAGGCACCACAGACTAGATGGGCTGAAGGGCCTGTTCCTGTTCTGCAGTGTTTGATGGTTCTAACAAACTCATTCTTCATGTGTTATTTAACCTGAGATCTGGAAGATATCGATGTGCACTGAGAACTCAGGTTTGCAGAATCACTTCTATGGAATCGGCAGGGTGTTTCTAAAGGGGAAGTGACTCAATGTGCCGATCTCTGACAGTAAGGACTGAGTATCAAGCGGCTGCCTGTGGAATTGAAAGCAGCTCCGTCCGCAAGTAGTTCCAGGATGAGGTTCCACCAGATCTAGTTCCAACAGAGTCATCAAGTTTGCAGATGACACGACAGTCGTCGGCCTCGTCAGCAACAATGATGAGTCGGACTACAGAGACAAGGCAGAAAATCTCGTGAAACGGTGCGAGAGGAACAACTTAAGTCTCGATGTGGACAAGACCAAGGAGATGATCGTGGACTTCAGGAAGACCAGGAACGACCACCCTCCACTACACATCAACAACTCTGTGGTAGAGAGAGTGGAGAGCACCAAGTTCCTTGGAGTTCACTTAACTAGTGACCTATTGTAGACACTCAACATCTCCTCACTTGTCAGGAAGGCACATCAGGGACTGCTCTTCCTGACGGCCAATAGCCCACCTTCTATACTCACTCCTCTTAGTGACGAAAGCTAATGTGCCAAAAGCCATTTAGATCGCCCTATCTACCTGTGAAGCCACTTTCAAGATACCATGTACTGGATTCCTCTGTTCTACAACACTTCTACAACCTTCTAGGTCCTAACCACGTTAGACTTCAAAAGTGCAACAAGTCACATTTCTCTGTATTAAATTGCATCAACCAGTCCACTTCCCACCTGCCCGACCCATCAAGCTCCTGCTACAAACTTTGACAACTGTCCTCACTCTCTCCAACACTGGACACTTCAGTGTTATCCACACACTTGCTAATCACGCCACGTACATTTCATCTCAATCATTGATATCGATGACAAACAGCAATGGGCACAGCATCAAACCCTGTGACACTCCACTAGTCACAGGTCTCCAGTCCGAGAAACAACCTCCCCCCCCACCCCCGTCACCCTCTGCTTTCTCCCTTGAAGCCAATTTTTTATCCATTCTTACCTTGAATCCCAGGCGATCTCACCTTCTACAGCAGCGTACCATGAGGAACCTTATCAAATATCTTGCTGGAAACCATGTATACAACATCTACAACCTTGTCAACCTTCTCGGTCACACCAGAATGCAACCCCGTGCTGATGATTCCTGATCACCCCATGTCCATCCAGGTGCACGTACATCTTCTCCCTCAGAATACTCCCTCGTAACTTCCCAACCCCAGACATTGGGCTCACCAGCATCTCGTTCCCAGGCTTTTCCCTGCAGCCCTTCCAGACTCAGTCTGTTTCTTCTCTCCTCATGGAACCATCCGCAACATCCTGGGTCAAATTGGTCAAACACTGTTGCCTTTCCGCTCTCTCTCTCTCTCTCTCTCTCTCTCTCTCTCTCTCTCTCTCTCTCTCTCTTTCTCTCTCCTCTCTCTCTCTGTAACGCTGTGCTCCTTGTGTCTGGGTGGGTTTCCTTCAGGGGCTCTATATTTCTTTCAAAATGTAACGGGAGTTGTAGGTCAAAAGGATGTAATTGGGTGACATGGGTTCAGGGACAGAGTTACAGGTCAGGATATTATTCCCTAGAGTGTAGAAGAATGAGGGGAGATTTGATCAAGATATTTAAAATTATAAGGGGGTAGACAGAGTAAATGTTGATGGGTTTTTTCTGCTGAGGGTGGGTGAGATACAAACCAGAGGACTTGGGTTAAGGGATAAAGGGGAAAATTTTCGGGGGAACTTCTTCACTGAGTGAATGGTGGGGGTGTAGAACGAGCTGCCGGCTGAAGTTGTGAATGCGGGCTCAATTTTAATATTTAAGGGAAATTTTGACGGGTACATGGATAGGAGGGGTATGGAGGGATATAGACAGTGGAACTAGGAAGAAGAAGTAGTTAGGCACAGACTAGAAGGACTGAGGTGGCCTGTTTCTGCGCTGTAATTATTCTATGGTTCTATGGGCTGGAAGGGCCTGTAACCTTGATATATGTCTAAATTTTAAATTTAAATATGAATGGTGAAGCAGTCTTGATGGGCCAAATGGCCTAATTCTGCTCCTACATCATATGATCATATTAGAGGGAATGGAACAAGGAGCAGAAAATCCAAAGAGAAAATGGTAAATCCTGAAATTCTGAAGTCAAAAGAAAGACGATAGTGAAAACGCCAGGGCAGCGTCTGGGAGGAGAGAAGCGGGGTTAACAATTCGATCCAGGAGCCTTCAGCGGAACTGGGAGTTGGAGAGGAAGTTCGGCACAAAGGGAATATTGGTGAACATGAGCGAAGGTTTCTTGTCTGAGAGGTTGGGTTCTACTGTGTCTTCTTCGCTGGACTATGTACGGGATATCCCGATGAACTGCTCACGAGGCAAACTTTTGCAGTGTACCTGGAGTGTGTGGCAATAAACTTGAAATTGATCAGCTTGGTCAGAGTGACAACACAGAGATGCTGGAGGAAGTCAGCAGGTCTGACAGCGTCCATAGGAGGTAAAAATATATCACTGTTGTTTCAGGCCAGAACCCTTCCTCAAGGTATAAGTAAAAGGCAGGAAGGTGCTGAAATTAAAAGGCTGGGGAGATGGGAAGAATGGGCAGGAAGAGGAGCTCAGATCAACAGACAAAAGGTGCTAATTGGATATGGATGGGACACAGGAGAGAGGACAGGTGAGAATTGACTGGGGGAGGATGGGTTTGATTCTGTGGAAGGAGAGCTGGGGAAAAGGAGCTAGAGGGAAAAGGGGAAAGAGAGGGAGAATCATAGAACCCTTTGGCTCTTCTAGTCTATGCCAAAACATATTTTTTTGCCTAGTCCCACTGACACCCCCAATCCATAGCCCTCCATACCTCTCCCATCCATGTACTTGTCCAAATTCTTCTTCACTGTTAAAATTGAGCCCACATTCACCACCTCAGCTGGCAACTCGTTCCACATTCCCACCACTCTCTTTGTGAAGAATTTCCCCCTAAACTTTTCCCCTTTCATCCTTAACCCATGTCCACTGGTTTGTATCTCACCGACCTTCAGTGGAAAAAGCATTTACTCTGTCAATCCCCCTCATAATTTTACATACCTCCATCAAATCTCCCCTCATTCTTCTACACTCCAGGGATAAAGTCCTAACCCGTTTAACCTTTTCCTGTAACTCAGTTCCTGAAGTCCAGGCAACATCCTAGTAAATCTTCTCTGCACTCTTTCTATCTTATTCATATCTTTCCTGTATTTCGGTGACCAAAACTGCAGACAATACTCCAAATTTGACCTCACCAATGTCTTATACATCTTTACCATAACATCCCAACTCTTGTATTCAATACTTTGATTTATGAGCCCAATATGGTAAAAGTTCTCTTTACAATGCAAGATCTTGGCTGAAAGAGAGACTTCATGTCCACAGTGACTTTACAGAAACGTTGAAGAATGCCTATGGAGACTTCACAAGTTGCTGTTAATTGGACTGATGTTGTGGAATAAATAGACTATTGTCTTTAAAGCCACAGATGCCCAGGCAGAAACTGATTCCGGTGCCAGCAATCTGTCTGGTTGTCATTTGCTGTTCTAAGAGGGGTCATTGGTTTTTCAAAAAATCCCTTGATGTAAAGCCACATATTATGCCCATATACAGCTCTCAGGAGGCCACTTGAAAGCGCATGAGGCACATGTGAGGTGAACTTTGCAACCCTCCTCTGGGAGGGATAATCGCCGGAGCACTGAGGTCCCCCCACCCCAGCACATGAATGCAGCCACCTGAAAGCGGCTGCTAAGGGGATGACAGTCAGCTGGCGAGCACATGACAGCTCCCCTTCCAGCTGTCCCTGCTCCCTGGTCCAGGACATCAGGGCAGGGGCAGCCAGCGTGGGTTGTCACCATGGGGACATCCTGAGCGGGATGTCTGATCTCTTTGACCACCTTCCAATAATTTACCTACTACTGATGTCAGATTCACCAGCCTGAAATTTCCTGGATTACTTATGGAGCCTTTTTTAAACAACAGAACAACTTGAGCTCCCCTCCAATCCTCCGGCACCTCACCCATGGTGAAGGACATTTTAAATATTTCTGCCAAAGACCCTGCAATTTCTACACTTGCCTCCCTCAAGGTCCAAGGGAATATCTTGTCAGGCCCTGGAGATTTATCCACCCTTGTTTGCTTTAAGACAGCAAGCCCTTCCTCCTCTTTAATCTGGACAGGTTCCATGACCAACCTCACTGTTTGTTTTCCTTACTTCCCATGACCCTGTGCCCATTTCCTGAGTGAAACTGATTTTTAAAAAAACCTTTGCGACCTCTCCCATCTCTTTTGGCTCCTTTCAAATTCAACCACTCTGATCTTCAAGGGGACCAATTTTATCCCTTACTATCCTTTTGGTCTGAATGTACCTGTAGAAAGATTTTCCTTCATGTTGTTGCCAAACCAACCTCACGTCTTCGTTTTTCCTTCCTGATTTTTCTTGAGATTTTTCTTGCATTTTTTTATTCTCCTCCAGTCCCTCATTTGCTCCACGTTGCCTCTACCTGTCCTACACCTCTCTCTTCTTCCAAACCTGATCCCTAATATCCCTCAAAAACCAAGGTTCCCTCTGCCTGCTCACGCGCCTTTAATCCTGACATGAAATTCAAGCAGATGGCAGCTGAAACAGAAAAGGACCCAGTTCTACAGAAGGTCATCAAGAATCTGCATGAAGGATGGCCTAGAAGTGAATGTCATCCACACTCGAAAGGCTCCGTAAATGGTTATATGGATCCCTAACATCAAAGCTGAGCTGAGGATTGTCAATGGGGGGCTTTGACTCAGACAGGGCAGAAATGTCATTCCTCCATCACTGTGACAGGAGATGCTGAAAAGGGTGCACGAGGGGCACCTTGGAATGGAAAAATGCAAGAGGAGGGCAGAACTGCTGTTTATTGGCCAGGGATACATGCTGACCTTGACAGGATGGTTTCCAGCTGTGAGACCTGTTTGAAACATCACGCAGGCAAAGGAACCCATGATAATAACTGACATACAAGTGGAACCACTGGACTCAAAATGTTCCTCAACACATACGTCTGTCACCTGTCCTGTCTCATTCCCTAATAGGAGATCTGGTATTGCCCTTTCTCTCATTGGTACCTCTATATGTTAATTGAGACAACTTTCCTGAACACATTTGACAAACTCCAAGCCGTCCAGCCCTTTTACAGTGTGGAAAGTTAAAATCCTCTATTATCATAATCTTGTGTTTCCTGCAGCTGTTTGCTATCTCTCTACAGATTTACTCCTCTAATATATATATATATATATATATATATAGAGAGAGAGAGAGAGAGAGAGAGAGAGAGAGAGAGAGAGAGACCACTAGAAGAAAGGAGACCTAGGGAACGATAGGGATGTAGGCAGAACCTCAGAAGACAATGTTAATTGTCCTGGCAGGGGCCCTGTCGGAAGATGAGGTGTTGTTCCTCCAATTTGCATGTGGTCTCAGTCTAGCAGTGGAGGAGACCATGGACAGACGATGGAATGGGGCAGGGTATTAATATGGGTGAAATTAGATTGCTGCTATTGCAGTGGACAGAGCCGAAGTGCTCAACAAAGCGATCTCCCATTGAGGTCAGGGACGATTAAGGGAGGGAGGTGCGATTCAGTTCAAAACCATGAGAAAGAAGTTAGGAGATTCTCGCATCAGAGAAGAGATGAGGAGAGATTTCTTCAGCCTGAGAGGGGTGAGGGGGGAAGTAGGGGAGCGGGAGTGGGGGGAGGAGGAATTCATTGCCACAGTCGGCTGTGGAGGCTAAATCTTTGGGGAGAAGGCAAGAGAAATTGTGAAGAGGATTTGAGGAACAGGGTGGCACAGTTGGCGTAGTGGTCAGCGCAACACCTTTACAGCGTCAGCGATCGGGACCAAGGTTCAAATCCCATTGTGTCCGTAAGGAGTTTGTGCGTTCTCTCTGTGTCTGTGTGAGTTTTCCCAAGGGGCTTGGGTTTCCTCCCACCCTCCAAAACATACCAGGGGTTGTATGTAAATTGGGTGGCATGGGCTTGAAATGGCTTGCCACTGTGCTGTATGTCTAAATTTAAAATCTTTGACAAGTCCCACATGAGAGGTTAGTTGGGAAGGTTCAGACACTCGGTATTCATGGTGAAGTAGTGAACTGGATTCAACAATGGCTGGACGGGAGAAGCCAGAGAGTAGTGGTGGATGATACTTCTCAGACTGGAGGCCTGTGACGAGTGGGGTGTCTCAGGGATCGGTGCTGGGACCATTGTTGTTTGTCATCTATATCAATGATCTGGGTGATAATGTGGTCAATTGGATCAGCAAGTTTGCAGATGACACTAAGATTGGAGACGTTGTGGACAGCGGAGAAGGTTTTCAAAGCTTGCAGAGGGATCTGGACCAGCTGGAAAAATGGGCTGAAAAATTGCCAATGGAATTTACTGCAGACAAGGGTGAAGTGTTGCATTCTGGAAGGACCAACCAAGAAAGGACGTACACGGTGAATGGTTGGGCACTGAGGAGTGTGGTAGACTGAGGGATCTGGGAATACAGACACATAATTCCCTGAAAGAGCCATCACAGTTGGATAGAGTTGAGTACAGGAGTTGGGATGTTATGGTAAAGTTGTTTCAGACATTGGTGAGGCCAAATTTGGAGTATTGTGTGCCATTTTGGTCACTGAACTACAGGAAAGATATTAATAAAATAGAAAGAGTGCAGAGAAGATTTACTAGGACGTTGCCCAGACTTCAGGAACTGAGTTACAGGGAAAGGTTAAACAGGTTAGGACTTTATTCCCTGGAGTATAGAAGAATGAGGGGAGATTTGATCGAGGTATTTAAAATTATGAGGGGGACAGACAGAGTAAATGTAGGTCGGCTTTTTCCACTAAAGTGAGGTGAGATACAAACCAGAGGACATGGGTTAAAGGCAAAGTTTAGGGAGAACATGAGGGGGAACTTCTTCACACAGAGAGTGGTGGGAGTGTGGAACGAGCTGCCAGCTGAAGTGGTGGATGTGGGCTCAATTTTAACATATAAGAAGAATTTGGACAGGTCCATGGATGGGACGGTATGGAGGGATATGGACTGGGTGCAGGTCAGTGGGATTAGTCAGAAAAATGGTTTGGCACAAACTCAAAGGGCTGAAGGGCCTGTTTTTTGTGCTGTTCTATAGTTGTATTGTTCTAACCCACAGTGTGATCTCTCCCTCCGTGCAGTTGCTGCAGAGAGCAATGCCAGTGGAGAAGATGACCAGGCGGACAGCCAGGAGGTGAGTGAAGGGGAGGTTACTGCTTTGCTGCAGCCCGCATTTCCGTTGGTGAAGCCGTGGTACAGAGATGCGTCCTGACGGCTCTCCAGTGGGTCTGACCCGCGCTCTACTCTCCAGGTTTGTGGAGCCACTGTACACCCTGTGGATGGTCAGCTGAACAACAAGAATGTCTACAGCACAGTAACAGCACCCTGTGCATACATAGGCCAGCATGGGATACACTGGAACCTGGAACACACACACACACACACACACACACCCACATACACACACACACACACACACACACGCTCACTCACGCACATGCTCACTCACGCACACACCCACACTCACACACCCGCGTTCACACACATGCACACACACCTGTACTCACACACATGCACACACGCACACACACCCCTGGAGGAACTCGGTGGGTCCAGAGGCAGTCTGGGCCACTGTTTAGGGCTGGAACCTGGCATCAGGACTTAGACCACTCCTGGCAAAGGGATCCAGCCCGAAAGCCCGGCTGCTCTGTTTGTCTCTTCCACGGATGCTCCTCAACCTGGTGATCTTCCCCGGCAGAGCCTGTGTTCTGTGACGCAGACCCCTGCTGCTTGCACTTCCCGAAGCAGCCAACATATGTCCCGCTACCTCTTCTTCAGTATAAGAGGGGGATACTCTCTATAACCAGTTCACTGTGTCGACACCAGAACTCTTGTGTAGCTCCACATTTTATAAGTTCAGAGGTTCACACACACACACCATATAACCATATAACCACTTACAGCACAGAACAGGCCAGTTCGGCCCTACTAGTCCATGCCGTAGCAAATCCCCACCCTCCTAGTCCCACTGACCAGCACCCGGTCCATCCCCCTCTAGTCCCCTCCTATCCATGTAACGATCCAGTCTTTCCTTAAATGTAACCAATGATCCCGCCTCGACCACGTCTGCCGGAAGCTCATTCCACATCCCCACCACCCTCTGCGTAAAGAAATTTCCCCTCATGTTCCCCTTATAATTTTCCCCCTTCAATCTTAAACCATGCCCTCTAGTTTCAATCTCCCCCTTTCTTAATTGAAAAAGCCTATCCACGCTGACTCTCTCTGTCCCTTTTAAAATCTTAAACACCTCCATAAAATCCCCCCTCAATCTTCTACGCTCCAGAGAAAAAAGCCCCAGTCTGCACAACCTTTCCCTGTAACTCAGACCCTGAAATCCTGTCAACATTCTCGTGAACCTTCTCTGCACTCTCTCTATTTTCTTTATATCCTTCCTATAATTTGGTGATCAAAACTGTACACAGTACTCCAAATTTGGCCTCACCAATGCCTTGTACAATTTCATCATAACCTCCCACTCTTGAATTCAATACTCCGATTGATGAAGGCCAACGTTCCAAATGCCTTCTTCACCACACCATCTACCTGAGTATCAGCCTTGAGGGTACTATTTACCACAACTCCTAAATCCCTTTGTTGCTCTGCACTCCTCAATTGTCTACCATTCAATGTATATGACCTATTTAAATTTGCCTTTCCAAAATGCAGCACCTCACATTTATCTGTATTAAATTCCATCAGCCATTTCTCAGCCCACACCTCCAGCCTTCCTAAATCACCTTTTCATCTACGGTAATCTACCTCGCTGTCCACAACACCACCAATCTTTGTGTCATCCGCAAACTTGCTTATCTAATTCTCTACCCCTACATCCAGATCGTTAATATATATAACAAATAATAGTGGACCCAGGACTGAACCCTGAGGAACTCCACTAGTCACCGGCCTCCAATTAGACAAACAATTTTCTACCACTACTCTCTGACACCTTCCATCCAACCAGTGCTGAATCCATTTCACTACCTCCTCATTTATACCTAATGCCTCCACCTTTTTTCCTAACCTCCTGTGGGGAACTTTGTCAAAAGCTTTACTAAAGTCCAAATAGACAACATCCACAGCTTTCCCTTCATCAACCTTTTTTGTAACCCCCTCGAAGAACTCAATCAGGTTTGTCAAGCATGATCTACCCCTGACAAAACCATGCTGATTACTCCCTATCAATCCCTGTACCTCCAAAAATTTGTAAATAGCATCCCTCAGAACACTTTCCATCAACTTGCCTACCACAGACGTCAGACTTACAGGCCTATAATTCCCAGGTTTGCATTTGGTCCCTTTCTTAAACAGAGGAACCACATGCGCCACCTTCCAATCCTTTGGTACCACCCCCGTGGCCAGTGACATCCTAAATATCTCTGTTAATGGCCCCCTTGTGACCACCTTTTGGCTGAAGAAATTCCTCCACGTCTCTGTTCTAAGTGGAGCCCTTTAATCCTGAAGTTGTCCCCTTTTGTCCTAGACTCTCCCACCCTGGGAAACAACCTTTCTACGTCAACACTGTCCTGACTTTTCAGTATTCAAAATGTTTCAATCCCTCTCATTCTCCTAAATCCCAACAAGTCCAGGTCAAGAGCTGTCAAACACCCCTTACAGAATAACCCTTTCATTCCCGGAATCATCCTTGTGAACCTCCTCTGAACCCTCTCCAATGTCAGCACATCCTTTCTTAAACGAGGAGCCCAGAACTGCTCACAATTCTCCACGTGAGGACTCACCATTGCCTTGTAAAGCCTCAACATCACATTCCTGCTCTTGTATTCGATTCCTCTTGAAATCGCATTCGCCTTAGAACCATAGAACATTACATAACAGAAATGACCCCTTCACCCCTTCACCTGTGCTGAGCCATTTTTTTTTTGCCCAGTCCCATCCACGATAAATGGTAAACAATTGAGGAGGGCAGTAGAACAAAGGGATTTAGGAATTCTGGTACCTAATTCCCTGAAAAGTGAGTTATATGTAGATAAGGTGATAAAGAAAGCATTTGGTATGTTGGCCTTCATAAATCAGGGTATTGAATACAGGAGTTGGGATGTCATGGTGAAGTCAATTGTTATATGGTGATAAGTCTCAGCCAGGGCACCAACTTCCCCCAGTGTCCTCAGACGTATCTGATCAGGCCCACCTTCACACACATCAGGACCTTCTACACCTCTTGCACCGTAACACTGACTGTTCTCAATGCACTCCCATCGACGGCCCCAAGTTCCCCCCGTCCTCGTGTCCTTCTCCACAGTGAACACAGTGATGTTCTCATTCAGGACCTTTCCCACCTCCTGGGACGCCACACACAGTTGACCAAGTGATTCCTGAGGGGACCCACTTATTTTTCTGGTTACACTCTTCCCATTTATTTGCATATAAAATCTCTCGGGATTCTCCGTAATGTTACCTGCCAGAGCTATCTCATGCCCCCTTTTGCCCTCCTGATTTCCTGTTTCAGCTCGCCCCTCAGTTCTAGACAGAACATAAAGCGATACAACACTACAAAAGAGAAACAGGCCCTTCAGCCCATCCAGCCCATGCCAAACTATTATTCAGCCTCGTCCCACTGAACTGCACCCAAACCTATCCCTCTATACCCCTCCCATCCATGGACCTGTCCAAATTCTTCTTAAGTGTTAAAATTGAGCCTGCATTCACCCCTTCCGCCGGCAGCTCGTTCCACACCCCCACCCCTCTCTGTGTAAAGAAGTTCCCCCTAAACTTTTCCCCTTTCACCCTCAACCCAAGTCCTCTGGTTTGTATCTCACCGACCCTCAGTGGAAAAAGCCAACCTACATTTATTCTGTCTGTCCCCCTCATTATGTTAAATACCTTATCAAACATCCCTTCATTTCTCTACACACAAAGGAATAAAGTCCTAAACTGTTTAGCCTTTTCCTGTAATTCAGTTCCTGAAGTCCACACGACATCCTAGTCAATCATCGATATCTTATCGATATCTTTCCTGTAGTTCAGTGACCAAAACTGGACACAATCCTCCAAATTTGGCCTCACCAACGTCTGAAACAACTCAGCTGCTTATTCATGTACGTTTGTTTCAGGGTAGGGAAGGGGTTCGAGTGGAGGAGGGGCTCAGGGTGTTGAAAGAGGTGGGGTGGGGGACGGCTTGGGGATGAGGGGATGAGGGACTTGTTTGAAGTGGGGTATAGTGCAGGTGATAGGGACCCAGGCCCCAGAGCTCAGGCTGGGATGAGGTAAAGGAATCTGATGAGGGGTACAGGGGTCCAGTGAGGGGTACATGAGTCCAGTGAGGGGTACAGGGTACGGTGAGGGGTACAAGATCTGTTGAGAGGTACAGTGGTCTGATGAGGGCTATGCGGGTCTGGTGAGGGATACAGGATCTGGTGAGGGGTCCAGGGGTCCAGTGAAGGGCATTACAGATGTCCAGTGAGGGGGTATGGTGAGGAGTCCAGAGGCCAGTGAGGGGTACAGGGGTCCAGTGAGGGAACAGAGGTCTGGTGAGGGGTACAGGGTCTGGTGAGGAGTACAGGGGTCTGGTGAGGGGTACAGGGGTCTGGTGAGGGGTACAGGGTCTGGTGAGGGGTACAGGGTCTGGTGAGGAGTACAGGGGTCTGGTGAGGGGTACAGGGGTCTGGTGAGGGGTACAGGGTCTGGTGAGGGGTACAGGGTCTGGTGAGGGTTACAGGGATCCGGTGAGGGGTACAGGGATCCGGTGAGGGGTAAGGGGTCCAGTGAGGGGTAAGGGGTCCAGTGAGGGGTAAGGGGTCCAGTGAGGGGTAAGGGGTCCAGTGAGGGGTAAGGGGTCCAGTGAGGGGTAAGGGGTCCAGTGAGGGGTAAGGGGTCCAGTGAGGGGTAAGGGGTCCAGTGAGGGATACAGGATCTGGTAAGGGTTACGGGTCCAGGCTGGGTGTATGGTGGGTGATAGGGACCCATGCCCTGGACCACAGGTTGGGGTGAGGGTACAGGGGTCTGATGAGGGGTACAGAGGTCTGGTGAGGGGTGAAGGGGTCCGTTGAGGGGTGAAGGGGTCCAATGAGGGGTGCAGGGGTCTGGTGAGGAGTGCAGGGGTCAGTTGAGAGACCAGGGTTCTGGAGAGTGGTACCTGGTCTGGTGAGGGTTACAGCGGTCTGATGAGTGGTACAGGGTCTGGTGAGGGGTACAGGGGTCCACAGTGGTCCAGGCTGGGTGTATGGTGGGTGATAGGGACCCATGCCCTGGACTACGGGTTAGGGTGAGGGTACAGTGAATACAGCACAGGTGATGGCGCCGGTGAGGTGACCAACTCTCTGCCATTCCCGTGACAGGCCGCCGTGGACGGTGCCTCCGAGCTGCCGACAGACAAGTTGCTGAGGGAGATGCAAGAGTGTGAGTGTGGGATGTGGTAACCTCGGTGGGGTGTGGTAACCTCAGTGGGAGGGTCGGGCGCGGTAACCTCGGTGGGGGGTTTGGCGCAGTAACCTCGGTGGGGGTGGTTGGGTGTGGTAACCTTGGTGGGGGGGGGGGTCAAGCACAGTAACCTCGGTGGGGGGAGGTCGGGCGCGGTAACCTCGGTGGGGCATCGGTCAGGTGCGGTAACCTCGGTGGGGGGGTCAGGCACAGTAACCTCGGTGGGGGGGTTGGGCATGGTGGCCATGCACTCTCTCTGTTTCTCCGCCACCTCCCAGGATTGATGTCCCTCTGAGCCAGATGGGACATTGGTCACCTGGTGCCAGTAGCAGCAAAGGGGTCTAAGATCGAGTCTGTGGGTGGTGTCAGCTTGTAGAGAACCTTGCCCATCTCAGCCAGTTGGTGACTCCTTTCCCACTGGGCCAGTTAATGTGGCCCTTTGGTCCATCTCTATCATGCCAACCTCGTTGCTTACCTAAGCTGACAATGAAGTTCAGGAATAGGCCATTCAGCCCATCGAACTTTGTCTGCCATTTAGAAAGACCATGGCTGAACTGGCCATGGAATCAGCTCCTCCCACCCCCACCCCCTCCCCATTCCTCAGAACCATTCTATTCCCTATTCTTCAATTATTTACCTTACATACTCATGTAAACATTGAATTTTGTTGACCATTTTTATCAGTAATTTTGTGGGGTTTACTATTATGTGGGTACTACTTTTGACCGTTGGATCTGTGTTGTCAGAGGCACCAGGAGCTCCAATGGGCAGGCGACCGGGGCGTGAGTCCATGTTGGAGGTGTCAGGTGCTCCGAGGGGTGGGTGCCTGGGACGCAAGTCCATTTTGGAGACATTTGGAGGTCCGACGGGTGGGCAGCCAGGGTGTGAGTCCATGTTGAAGGCGTCAGGAGCCCGGATGGGTGGGCAATCAGGCCAGAGGCAAGAGTTTGTGACCAAGGTGTCAGGACCTTCAGCTTGTGGGCAGCCAGGGCTGGATTAGGGTTGATTTTTATATGAAATACATGGGAAATTTCAGATTTTTAGGCCAACAATTAGTGGGGGATTGACTTTTATATGGTAAAAACACACAGAATGATGGAGGAACTCGGCTGGTCTCGTAACATTTATACGGAATTGAATTTCACACAAGTACAAGCCTGGAATTGTCACCTCAGACTAGCCGTACTTGACTGGAGAAAGGATTGTACTACATACCATGAGATCTGGAGGTCAGGAGGCAGAGAAGGATGGAGATAAAACAAGCACTGAGTATGGGAGCTGGGACATTCTGGAAATGTTAAAGCATGATGGTGGAGAAACTCAGCAGGTCAAACAGTGTTCTTTATGTAGCAGAAGTAAAGAGACATCACCAACGTTTCAGTCTTGAACATCAATGTACAGAAAAATGTTGGCAGGTGTCTAAACTAAGAAGAGTAGGTGGTGGTCGCAAGGCAAGAGGTGATAGGTGGAGAAGGGAGGGAGGGGACTGCAGCAAAAGGGGGAGGCGGGATGGCTGGGTGAAGGGAGAGGGAAGGGAGGAAGGAGAATTGGACAGAGGGAAGGAAGGGGGGATGAGGAGAGCAGGTTAGCAGAAACCGGTGAAGTCGATGTTAATGCCATCTGGCTGGAGAGTGTCCAGACGGAAAATTAGGGGGTGTTCCCCCAATTTGTGAGTAGTCTTGGTGAGAGAGTAGAATGGGTAGCATTGTGAAAAGACCTTTTGACATCTTGGCCTTCATAAATCAAAGAATTGAGTAGAGGGATGTTATGGTGAAGATGTATAAGACATTGGTGAGGCCCAATTTGGAGTATTGTGTGCAGTTTTGGTCACCGAACTAAGGGAAAGATATCAATAAGATAGAAGGAGTGCAGAGAAGATTCACTAGGATGTTGCCCGGACTTCAGGAACTGAGTTACAGGGAAAGGTTAAACAGGTTAGGACTTTATTCCCTGGAACATAGAAGAATGAGGGAGATTTCATAGATGTGTTTAAAATTATGAGGGGGACAGACAGAGTAAATGTAGACACCTTTTTCAACTGAGGGTGTGTGATACAAACCAGAGGACATGGGTTAAGGGTGAAAGGGTAAAAGTTTAGGGGGAACATGAGGGGGGAACCTCTTCACACAGAGAGTGGTGGGAGTGTGGAACGAGCTGCCAGCTGAGGTGGTGAAGAAGAATTTGGACAGGTCCATGGATGGGAGGGTATGGAGGGATATGGGCTGAATGAAGGTCAGTGGGATGAGGCAGAATTACAATTTGGCACAGACCTGATGGCCGAAGGGGTCTGTTTTCTGTGCTGTAATGTTCTATGGTTCTATGGAGATGTCCTTTCCAGCCAAGGCACCTCGAATCAGGGACACAGTATTCGAGTAGCTCAGCCAGCAGCTTCATAAAACTTTGGTGAGGCTGCTCTTTGATAAATACTTTGATTTATGAAGGACAATATGCCAAAAGTTCTCTTTATGACCCTATCTCCCTATGGTGCCAAATAGAGGCTTGTAAAATTCTGAGGTAGACAATCCAAATCTTTTCCCCAGCATAAAATAGCACCCTAGAAGAGGGGATCTTACAGAAACATATAAAATTGCAAAAGGCATAAATAAAATAGAGGTAGGTAACTTGATCCCATTGGTGGGGGAGACCAGAACTAGGGGATGTAGCCTCAAGATCCAGGGGAGTAGATTTAGGGCGGAGACAAGGAGGAACTGCTTTTCCCAGAGGGTGGTGAATCTGTGGAATTCGCTGCCCATTAAAGCAGTGGAGGTGACCTCAGTAAATATATTTAAGACAAGGTTGGGTAGATTTCTACATAGTTGGGCAATTAAGGGATATGGGGAAAAGGCAGATGAGCCGATCATCAGATCAGCCCTGATCTCATTGAATGATTGAGGAAGCTCGACGGGTCGAATGGCCGACTCCTGCTCCTGTTTCTCATGTTCTTATACACACACCAGTGGGCATATAACTGTATTTAAACGTGGATGCACAGCATGGTAACAGGTCATTTCGGTCCACGACCCAATTACACCCAATTAACCTACACCCCAGGTACGTTTTTGAGGGGTGGGAAAAAAATCAAAGCCGCCAGGGAAACCCACGCGGACACAGGGAGAACGTACAAACTCCTTACAGACAGCACGGGATTTGAACCCTGGTCCCGATCGCTGGCGCTGTAAAGGTGAAGCAGCTGGAGTTTAAGGAAGATGTTTGGGGTAAATATTTTCCACAGCGAGGATTGGGTGCCTGGAACAGGCTGTGGGCTAGTGGAGGGATCGTTACTAGCCCAGAGGACCCCGAAACCCAGCAGCAATAGATATTCACCAAGACAAATAGTTACTTAAACTAATGTTGCTTTTAATTATCTTTAAACATGATAAAAACAAAATCATACTTTAACTTATCACTGTTGACTTACTTAACCGAACTTAACTCCCTTCTAATTCTAAGGGTACAGTATGTAATGTGTGTATAATTTCAGAAAAGTTCTTTGATTCACAGTCCAATCTCACTTCTCATTCCTCCAAGTTCACTGGTTGCAGGCCATTCTTAGACTGTGCACAGAATTTAACATTTAACAGTCTTTGGTGCTTGAAAGGTAAATGGTTACTGCTCAGGGAGGTCCTTGTAGGTTTTCAAAGAGAGATTTGTTGTTCGCTGGACACAAACTGGTTTCTTTTTTAATCAGTGTCTTGCTGAAGAAACTTGTCCCTTCAGGGTTCTCCAGATGATCACCTCTTTCTTTCAGGTCACCACAGAGTTCCTTTTTGTTTCCCTTATTTCAAGTGAAACATTAGGCAGCCAGTCCTCTCTTCTTGCATGAACCACAAGGGCTTTGACCAAGCTGAACTAAGCACTCACAACCCGTCTTCCAAAATGGGGTTTTCCACAAGCTTGCCAGCTCGTCCTGTTCCAGTCCCAGCTGCTGCTGAACTGTAGAGCTGTAGAGCTGATCTCTCTGTGTGTGTCTCTCTCTCAAACACACACACACACACAGAAAAAGCCTGCTTGCAAAACCACATGATTTTCTTAGAACTGCAAGTTCCACTCCAGTCAATATGCGGCTCCAACAAGCTCTTTCATTTGTTGCCTTTTTGTAAACAACAATCCATTAGTGAAGTCTCTTGGGCTCTCTCCAAAGCTTTTGCAAAGACCGTTGGCCCCAACATGTCTAGCATGAGCAGAGCTCCAGTATTTTAAATAAGATCTGTTTTAAAGTGTTTGTATGTGATCTACACTAAAAAAAAAACTTGCCCCATTTTATCTCCTAAAAACATATCTATATTCCGTCATAGGATAAAGTCCAAACCTGTTTAACCTTTCCCTATAACTCAGTTCCTGAAGTCCGGGCAACACCCTAGTGAATTCTCTACACTCTTTCTATCTTATTGATATCTTTCCTATAGTTTGGTGACCAAAACTGCACACAATACTCCAAGTTTGGCCTCACCAATGTCTTATACAACTTTACCATAACATCTCCATGTTTCTCTACCCATTCTCCGTGTGATCGATGTGCTCCCTGGTGCCGTCCCCACCACCCTTCCTGAGATCAATTAACTCAGATCAATCCCCTTCTCCCCCTACAGCCTCCATGCAAATGATCGCAGAGCTGGACGAGCTTGAGACACAGCTGGAGGTTGAGAGGGTATGCCGGGAGACAGCGGAGGTGTTTGCTGTGAAGGTGAGCTGGTCCAAGAGAAGAGCAAGTGTTTATCAAGTATGGGGTGGGGTCTAGGTTGACAACAGGGTCATGATCAGCTGGGAAAGTGGGCCAAGGAGTGGCAGATGGAATTTAACTTGGACAAAGGGGAGGTGTTGCATTTGGCTGGTTCAACCTGGGCAGGACTTGTTCCAGGAACCCAGCGAGTGGTGTACAACAGAGAGACCAGAAGATTAGATGTTGGAGAAAATTAAGCCATTCAATCCATTGATTGAGTCTGCCCTGCCATTCAATCATGAGCTGATCCATTTTCCCACTCAGCCCCACTGCCCGGCCTTCTCCCCATAACCTTTGATGCCCTAGCTAATCAAGAACCCATCAATCTCTGCCTTAAATACACCCAATGACCCGGCCTCCACAACCCCCCCGTGGCAACAAATTCCACAGATTCACCGCCCTCTGGCAGTAGAAATTCCTCTGCATCTCTGTTCTAAGCGGACACCCTTCAATCCTGAAGTTGTACCCTTATGTCCTAGATTCTCCCACTGCAGGAAACAACTTTTCTACATCTTCTCTGTCCACACCTTTCAACATTCAAAATGTTTCACCCCTCTCGTTCTCCTAAATTCCAACGAGTACAGGCCAAGAGTTGTTAAATGTTCCTCATACGATAACCCGTTCATTCCCAGAATCATCCTTGTGAACTTCCTCTAAACCCTCTCCAACGTCAGCACATTCTTTCTTAAACAAGGAGCCCAAACCTGCTCACAATTCTCCAAGTGAGGTCTCACCAGTGCCTTCTAAAGCCTCAACATCACATCTCTGCTCTTGTATTCTATTCCTCTTTAAATGAACACCAGCATTGCATTTGCCTTCTTCACCACCGGCTCAACCTGCAAGTTTACCTTCAGGCCACCCAGAATGAGGACTCCCAGGTCCCTTTCCATCTGGGTATTTGCAATTTTCTCCCCATTTAGAAAATAGTCTGCCCATCTATTTCTTCTACCAAAGTACACGACCGTACACTTTCCGACAAAATATATTTCATTTGCTTCCTTGCTTTCCATCTGGGCACCCTCCAACAAAACAGCATTGACATCGACTGCTCTGGTTTGCCATAACTCTGTCAGTTCATTTCTGCTCACCTCATGATAGGAAGGATGTGGAAGGGGTGCAGAGGAGATTTACCAGGATGTCGTCAGGATTGGAGAACTTGTCTTGTGTGTCAAGGTTAACAGACAAGGCCTTTTCTCTGTGGAGCAATGAAGATGAGAGGAGACTTAGTAGAAGTCTACAGTATAGGATTATGAGGGGTATTGATAGGGTGGACAGCCAATGCCTTACCTCACCCCCCTCAACTCCTTCCCCATTCCTATCCTACTCAAACAAACCCTAACCCTTCAGCTCTCCACCCCTTTCCTCCAACTACAGCACCTCTCCCCCCACACTTCTCTGTCCTGCTCCCATCGACATTCCCCCTCCCGTTTGTGATTCAGTACTCCTCGCCAACCTACACCACCCCAACCCCCACCACACTCGGGTGGCTGGTCGGTCTATCACACCCCAACGAGCTCAGGCCCTTTTGGCTCTCGGCGGATGCTGCCTCACTCCCCTGGGTCCCTCTCACCCCTACCCCCACCCCTGGCACGTCTGTGCTGTGTCCCAGCCTAACCGGAGCTTCTCACCACAGCTCAGCAAGGAGAATCGGCAGCTGCAGAGGCTGAGCTTGGCCCTGCAGCCCCTGTGGGACAGACTGCCAGAAGACCTCAGCAAGCTGGAAGACCAGGGGAACCTCGATCCCAGTGAGGAGCCCACCCAGTGCTACCAGCTCCAGGTCAAAGGTGAGCAGCTGACCACGAGCCCACACGGAGATGGTGTGGAGCAGTGAACCCAGAGATGGTGTGGAGCAGTGGCCTTCCCACACCTCATCAGATTCTTGTCCAATAATGTCAGTAAATTCCTTGGGGCGTAGGAAATGAGGGGAGATTTGATGGAGGTATTTAAAATTATGAGGGGGATAGACAGAGTAAATGTAAATAAGAGGGGAGGTGAGATACAAACCAGAGAACATGGCTTAAGGGTGAAAGGGGAAAAATTTAGGAGGAATTTCTCACAGAGAGTGGTGAGGGTGTGGAAGGAGCTGCCAGCTGAAGAAGAATTTGGATGGTCCATGGATGGGAGGGGTATGGAGGGACATGGTATAAGTCAGTGGGGCTAAGCAAAATAAATGGTTTGGCACAGACGAGAAGAGTCGAAGGGGCCTGTTTCTGTGATGCAATGTTCTTTGTTTCTATGAGACATGGAAACTTGGCTGTGTAGATTCAGAATTGGCTTGCCTGTAGAAAGCAGAGAGTAGTGATGGAAGGAAAGTATTCTGCCTGGAGGTTGGTGACTAGTGGAGGGGCCGCAGGGATCTGTTCTGGGACCCCTGCTCTTTATGGTCTTTATAAATGACCTGGATGAAGAGGTGGAAGGATGGGTCAGTTTGTGGATGACATGAAGGTTGGAGGAGTTGTGGATGGAAGGTTGTCGAAGGTTACAAGAGATATCGACAGGATGCAGAGTTGGATGGAGAAGTGGCAGATGAAGTTCAATCTGGATAAGTGTGAGGTGATGCATTTTGGAAGGACAAACTAGAAGGCTGAGACAGGGTTAATGTTGGATACCGAACAGAGGGTCCTTAGGGTCCAAATCCATGGATCCCTCAAGGATGTAGCACTGAGCGTAACGCTGTTACAGCACCAGTGACTGGGACAAGGGTTTGAATCCTGCACTGATCATAAGGAGTTTTACATTCTCCCCGTGTCTGCGTGGGTTTCCTCCCATTGTTTGAAAAATACCAGGGGCTATAGGTTAATTGAATACAGCACAGTCCAGGCCCTTCAGCCCTCGATGTTGTAGCAACGCATATTGGGCAACAAAAGCTCGTGGACCAAAATGGCCTGTTACCTTGCTGTATGATTACACTTAGAATTTAAAATTTAAATGGCCATGCAAGTTGATAGGGTGGTTAAAGAGATGGCCTCCATTAGTCAGGGGATTAAGTTCAAGAGTTGTGAGGTCATGTTGCAGCTCAACAAATCTCTGTTGAGACCACTTGGAGAATTGTGCTCAGTTCTGGTCACCTCGTTATAGGAAGGATGTGGAAGCTACGGAGAGGATGTGGAGGAGATTTTACCAGAATTAGAGAATGTGCCTTATGAGGCAAGGTTAGCAGAGCTGGGACTTTTCTCTTTGGAGTGAAGAAGGACAAGAGGAAACGATAGAGGTCAACAAGATTCAGAGAGGCCTAGATAGGGTGGACAGTCAGCGCCTGTTTCCCAGGGCAGGATCAGCAAACATAAAAGGACATGTGTACAAAGTGAAGGGAAGGAAGTTTAGGGGAGAAATCAGACAACGTTTTTTTACAGAGAGTTGTGGGGGCCTAGAATGTGTTGCCAGGGGTGGAGGTGGAGGCTGGTTCAAAGGGGATTCTGAGACAGACACGTAGATATAAGAAAAATGGAGGGTTCTGGGTATGAGGGAGGGAAGGATTAGATGGTTGTGGAGTAGGTTTACATGAGTCGACACGACATTGTGGGCTGAAGGGCCTGTACTGTGCCGGAATGTTCAATGTTAAACTAAAGACCCAGAGAGGTCATTTGGCCCACTCTGTGCATGATGCTGTTTACACTTGACACAAGACAATACACCCTTATAACTTCTTTCCCATTTAACCCCAAATGCCAAGTTGGTCAGCATGAACATGTTGGGCCGAAGGGCCTGTTCTGCACTGTCCAACTATGAATCTATAAAGGAGGACAATTCAATTTGGAGGGGGAAAGGCCTCTGAGAAACAGCAGTCACTCACCACCAACAGGCAGCAGCCAACTCGGTTTGTGGGACACCCCTAGTTATTGTACGACAGACGTGAGGTGAGGGGCCAGCTTCTCTGTCTGGGAGACTCTGGAAGAGGGTGGGGACCAGGACTGGGTGCTTCCTGGGCGATCTGTCATGTCCCTCACTGAACCTGTGGCTCTGATGTCAGAATTGCAGGGGAGAATCTTTCAGTTGATGGAGGAGAAGAAGCTATTGGCCAGCAAGGTGAGGGAGCTGGAATCACGGGAGGCTGGCCTGCAGGAGAAGGTAAGGGCTCTGAGGCATGGGTGATCCCAGTGGACCAAGGCCACCCCAGGGCTGTACGCAATCACTGTACAAATCCCCAATGGTCCCACACTTTCCCATTCTCCCATACACATTCCCAATGGCCCCACCCCTTCCCATTCCCCCTACACATTCCCAATGGTCCCACTCTTTCCCATTCCCCAGACATATTCCCAATGGTCCTACCCCTTCGCATTACCCGGACACATTTCCAATGGTCCCACCCCTTCCCATTCCCCGTACACATTCCCAATGGTCCCACCCCTTCCCATTCCCCTGGACACATTCCCAATGGTCCCACCCCTTCCCATTTCCCATACACATTCCCAATGATCTCAACCCTTCCCCTGGTGAACATCTAGTCCAGTGGGTCTGCTGGATTCTGAATTCCATTGGTGCTCGCTCCAACCATCTATTCTGATTGGTCCCTCACAGGCAGAGAAGGAACAGGATGAGAAGAGGTCGCTACAGAATGCCCTGGAAAACCAGAACAAAAGACTTCAGCAACTCAGCGCAGGTTAACTCTGCTGAGAACTCAGCCCTGTCCCTCCCACACATCCTCTGGGTCATGGGGGAGAGGAGGGGCAGCTGGTGAAGTGGCCCACACCTCCTCTCTCATCACCATTTGGGGCCCCAAACCGTCTTTCCAAGTGAAGCAACATTTCTCTTGTGAATTTGCAGGGTCGTCTACTGCATCCGGTGTTCCCGTTGTGGTCTCCTCTACATCGGAGAGACTGGGCGCAGACTGGGAGATCGTTTCGTTGAGCACCTCAGCTCTGTCCCCTGTAATAACGGGGACCTCCCAGTGGTCACCCATTTCAATTCCACACATCAATGCCCAAACCAACATGGGCTGCCACAGCACCAACGATCGGGTCTGGGGTTCGCATCCTGCGCTATCTGTAAGGGGTTTGCACATTCTCCTCATGTCTGCGTGGGTTTTCCCCGGGGGCTCCAGTTTCTTCCCACCATTCAAAATGTAGCCGGGGTGTAGGTTAATTGGGTGTAATTGGGCGGCACTGACTCATGGGCCGGAAAGGTTTGTTACTGTCATGGACGACTAAATTTTAAAAAAGTAAAAATTTAAAATGTCTGTCCATGGTCTCAACAGCCAAACGAGGCCACCCACAAATTGGAGGCTCAACACCTAATATTCCATCTGGGCACTCTCCAAACAGACACTGTCAACTTCTCGAATTTCCATTAAACCACTTCTCTCTCCCTCTCGCCTTCTCCCTCTCTCTCTCCCCTCTCTCTTTCTCCTTCCCTCTCTCTCTCCCCCTCTCCTTCCCGCTCTTTATCCGCCTCTCTTTCCCTCTCCCTCTTTCCCTCTCCTTTTCTCTCTCTCCTCTCTCTCTCCGTCTCCCTCTCTCTCCCTTTCACCCTCTCTCTCCTTTTCTCTCTCTCCTCTCTCTGTCTCCCTCTCTCTCCCTCTCTCTCCCTCTCTCTCTCTCTCCCCCTCTCTCTCTCCCTCTCCCTCTTGGTCCCTCTCCTTCTCCCCTCCCCTCTCTCTCTCTCTCTCTCTCTCTCTCTCTCTCTCTCTCTCTCTCTCTCTCCCTCTGTTCCTTCTGTCACCCTCTCCGATTTCATGTAAACCTTCCCTCTCTGTTCATCTCTCTCTCTCTTTTCCTCATACTATTCCTCCACTGTTATTTATCTTCACTCCTTCCTTATCTCCATTCCCCCTGTCTCTTTCTGTCCCCTCCCAGCTCCCTCTCTCACATGCCCCCTTCCTCTCTGCCCCCTCTCCCTCTTCCTCTCACACCCCTTCACCCCTGCTCCCTCCCTCTCTCACCTTCTGTCGAGTGCAGTGGCACTCTGAACCACGGCCCCTTTCACTCCCCCTCCCCTTCCTCACTCCCCTGCTTTCTTGCCCCTCTCAATGTGGCACTGTGGTCAGCTACAGCTACCTCACAAAGCCCAGGGCAGAAGGAATCCATTTACTGGCCTTCATTGGTCAGGGGATTGAGTTCAGGATTTGAGAGGTCATATTGCAATTCTACAAATCTCTGGTGAGACCACACTTTGAGTATTGTGTTCAGTTTTGGTCACCTCATTACAGGAAGGATGTGGAAGCAATAGAGAGGGTGCAGAGGAGATTTACCAGGATGTTGCCTGGATTGGGAAACAAGTCTTATGAGGCAAGGTTAGCAGAGCTGGGACTTTTCTCTTTGGAATGTAGAAGGATGGGAGGAGACTTGATAGAGGTCTACAAGAATATGAGAGGCATAGATGGGCTGGACGGCCAGCACCTGTTTCCCAGGGAAGGAATAGCAAACTCCAGAGGACATGTGTACAAAGTGAAGGGAGGGAAGTTTAGGGGAGACGACAGTGGTAAGTTTTTTTTTACACAGAGAGTTGTAGGGGCCTGGAATGCCTTGCCAAGGTTGGAACATTGGGGGCATTGAAGAGACTCTTAGACAGACACATGGATAGAAGAAAAATAAAGGGTTCTGGGGTAGGGAGGGTTTAGTATTTTATCTTGGTGGAAATATATAGGTCCGCACATCGAGGGCCAAAGGGCCTGTACTGTGCTTGAAACTTCTATGTTCTGTTTGATCCCTTGCGCTCATGCTAGCTCAGCGAGACATACCACTTACCATAGCTGGTGGGTAGGAGGAGGTCGGAGTCCACTGTGTGATACCGCCACTTTCTCTCTCTCTCTCCCTTCCTCCCCCAGTCTCCACGCGGGTGACGCAGGAATACCAGGAGCTCCAACAGCACCTGGAACTGGAGCAGAACCTCCGACAGAAGGCCGAGATCTACGCCCACCAGGTATCAGGGGGGTGGCAATGCAGAGAGGGCAGGGTGGCTGGGAGAATGTGGGGAGAGAGGCTGGGAGGAGGAGGGCAATGGCAGGGCGGGGAAGGGTGGAGGGTTCGGAGATGCACCAAAGTGGTTCCTGTAGGGGCTTCTCCTGCACTCTCTTCACTTCCTCGCCCCCATCAGTGGCAGCTGTTTTACTGCCCAGTGGTGAGGGGAGATCCCCAATGGAGGTCCCCGCATGCAGGACTCCTTTCTCTTTATGTTGGAGACCTATGGTGGAGAGGGCTGCACCACGTGATGCTGTGTAACTGTTTTCTGGGTCAGTTCACCGACACGCAGCTGCCGGTCACTTCAAGTGGAGTGCCTCAGGGATCGGTACTGGGTCCACTGCTGTTTGTCATATATATTAACGATCTCGATGACAGGGTGGCAAATTGGATTAGTAAATTTCTAGATGATACAAAGGTTGGCAGTGTTGTGGACAGCGAGGAAGATTATCAAAGCTCACAGGGTGATATTGGACAGTTAGAAGAGTGGGCTGGAAGATGGCAGATGGAGTTTAATACTGATAAATGAGAGAGGCTACATTTTGGTAGGACTAATCAAAATAGGTCATACACATTAAATGGTGGAGAATTGAGGAGTGCAGTGGAACAAAGGGATTCAGGAGTCATTGTACATAATTCCCTGAAAGTTGAATCACATGTGAATAGGGTGGTGAAGAAAGCATTTGGTATGTTGGTTTCATAAACCAGAGTATTGAACACAGGAGTTGTGATGTCATGTTGAAATTGTATAAGGCATTGGTGGGGCATTGTATAGGGCAAGTTTTGAATATTGTGTGCAGTTTTGGTCACCGAATTACAGGAAGGATATAAACAGTATAGAGAGAGTGCAGAGGAGGTTTACGAGAATATTTTCAGGATTTCAGGGTTTGAGTTACAAGGAAAGGTTGAGCAGGCTGGGACCTTACTCCCTGGAGTATGGAAGATTGAGGGTGATTTGATAGAGGCATTTAAAATTATAAGGGGGACGGATAGAGTCAATGTGGACAGGTTTTTTCCACTGAGAGTGGGGGAGATTCAAACAAGAGGGGATGGATTGAGAGTAAAAGGGGAAACGTTTAGGGGAGTCATGAGGGGGAATTTCTTCATGCAGAGGACGGTGGGGGTACGGAATGAACTTCCGGAAGTGGTGTTCAAGGCAAGGTTGAATAGGTACATAAGCAGGAGAGGTTTGGAGGGTTAAGGGCTGAATGTGGACTGGGTGGAACTTGTGCAGACTGCCATCGCTAGGGAGGGAGAGAGAGACTGAAGCGGGATAGAGCACACCTTCAATCTGAGCTTGCATTCCAAATCGCAATGTAGATTGCAAAGTGACGTCGCTGCCCCTAGTTGCCAGGTGCCACCTCGGGCTCCTGGCAGGAGCAGGGACATCAGCCTCACACTGCAGCCAGGAAGCTGATGTCCCCACTACCACCAGGAGGCCAACATCCCTGTTAACGCCAGGAGGCCCACATACCCATTCCTGTCGGAAGGCTCCCAGCAGGAGCGGACCAGATGACTACCTGTACAGGTAGACCCCAACTTACAATGTGAGTCACTGAACCAAACCCCATCGTAAGGTGGGGTCTAGTATCCCTAACTAGTCCTTGTGTTATGAGCCTATAGGACCCCAAAACCAAGCAGCAATAGATATTCACCAAGACAAATAGTTACTTAAACAAAAGTTGCTTTTAATTAACTTTAAACATCAAAATAGAATCACACTTTAACTTATCACTATTGACTTAACTAACTTAACCCCCTTCTAACTCTAAGTGCATATGTATGTATTGAGTGTGTAAGTTCAGAAAAGTTCTTTTGTTCACAGTCTAATCTCACTTCTCATTCCTCCAAGTTCATTAGTTGCAGGCAATTCTTATACTGTGCACAGAATCTAACATTTGTAAACTTTACCAGGCTTTGGTGCTAGAAAGGTAAATGGTTACTGCTTAGGAAGGTTCTTGTCAGTTTTCAGAGAGAGATTTGTTGTTCGCTGGACACCCACAACTGATTCCTTTTAATCAGCCACTCCAGTGTCTTGCCAAAGAAACATGCTCCATCAGGGCTTTCCAGATGATAACCTCTTTCTTTCAGTCACCACAGAGTTCCTTTTTGTTTCTCTTATTTCAAGTGAAACATTAGGCAGCCAGTCCTCTCCTCTTGCATGAACCACAAGGGCTTTGACCAGACTGAACTAAGCAGTCCCAACCCGTCTTCCAAATGGGGTTTTCCACAAGCTTGCCAGCTTGTCCTGTTCCAGTCCCTGCTGCTGCTGCCTGTAAAACTGTAGAACTGATCTCTCTCTCTCTCTCTCTCTCTCTCTCTCTCTCTCACACACAGAGAGAAAGACTTTTACTTTCTCTACTTGAAAAACCACATGACCCTCCTAGAACAGCAAGTTGTCCTTCAGACATTCTGCGGCTACAACAAGCTCTTTCATCTGTTGCCTTTTTGTAAACAACAATCCATTAGTGAAGTCTCTTGGGCACTCCCCAAAGTCTTGCTCCGACATGTCTAGAATGAGCAGAGCTCCAGTATTTTAAATACAATTTTATGTGACCTAAACTAAAAGAAACCTGCCCCAATTTATCTCCCAAAAACGTATCTATATATATATATATATATATATATATACATACAAACGCAACATAATCTGTCATACCTGAGTATCCAAATGACTGTATACCTGATCTCTTCGACCACCTTTCAATAATTTAGCAACTACTGACGACAAGCTCCCTGACCGATAATTTACAGGGTTACTTTTGGAGCCTTTTTTAAACAACAGAACAATGTGAGCTCCCCTCCAATCTCACCCATGGCAAAGGACATTTTAAATATTTTTGCCAGAGACCTTGCAATTTCTACACTTGCCTCCCTCAAGGTCTGAGGGAATATCTTGTCAGGCCCTGGGGATTTATCCACCCTTATTTGCTTTCAGACAGTAAGCACTTCCTCCTCTTTAATCTGTACAGGTTCCATGATCTCACTGCTTGTTTTCTTGACTTCCCACAATTCTGTGGCTGTTTCCTGAGTGAATACTGATGAAATAAACATTTAGGATCTCCCCAATCTCTTTCCGGTCCGTACAAAGCCGACTACTCTGATCTTCAAGGGGACCAATTTTATCCCTTACTCTCCTTTTTCTCTGAATATACCTGTAGAAACCCTTAGGACCCTTGTTGTCAAACCAACCTCACGTCTTTTTTCCTTCCTGATTTCTTTCTTGAGGTTTTTCTTGCATTTTTTATTCTCCTCAAGTACCTCACTTGCTCCATGTTGCCTCTACTGTTCGACACCTCTCTCTTCTTCCAAACCCGATCTCTAATATCCCCAAAAACCAAGGTTCCCTCTGCCTGCTCACGCGCCTTTAATCCTGACAGGAACATACAAACTCTGTACTCTCAAAATTTCCCCTTTGAATTTCACCCACGTTCTCCCCTCTTCCCCCATCCATGCTCCCCCTACACGGATGGTCACAGATGCGAGTGAGGACACAGGAGGTGAACCGGCAGAGTGTGATCCTTCTGCAACATTCTGAGCCCGACGTGCAGGTGATGAAAGCCATGGAGGAGGTGGGAAAAGTCACGCATGCCTTGGAAACTGAGAGGATCCAACACCAGCAGCAGGTGGGGAGATGGGGGGAGAAGTGAGGGGTGAGGGGGAATGTGTCAGGAGGAAGGTGGAGAGAGGAGACCGGGGAGATAGAGAGATGGATGGGGAGTTGGGAGATCATGGGTAGGGAGAACTGGGGCTGGCAGGGGCTTAAGTGATACGGGGAATCGGGAATTGGGAGGGGAGAATGGGGATAGGGAGACCTGGGAGCTGGAAGGGTGGGGGGCAGGGGAGAGGGGGGAAATGGGGAGAGTTTGGGAGGGAGGGGTTGAAAAGTAAGAACAAGATGCTGGAGAAACTCAGCAAGTCAAACAGTGTTTGTTATTCTTCTTTGGCTTGGCTTCGCGGACGAAGATTTATGGAGGGGGTAAATGTCCACGTCAGCTGCAGGCTCGTTTGTGGCTGACAAGTCCGATGCGGGACAGGCAGACACGGTTGCAGCGGTTGCAGGGGAAAATTGGTTGGTTGGGGTTGGGTGTTGGGTTTTTCCTCCTTTGTCTTTTGTCAGTGAGGTGGGCTCTGCGGTCTTCTTCAAAGGAGGTTGCTGCCCGCCGAACTGTGAGGCGCCAAGATGTACGGTTTGAGGCGATATCAGCCCACTGGCAGTGGTCAATGTGGCAGGCACCAAGAGATTTCTTTAGGCAGTCCTTGTACCTCTTCTTTGGTGCACCTCTGTCACGGTGGCCAGTGGAGAGCTCGCCATATAACATGATCTTGGGAAGGCGATGGTCCTCCATTCTGGAGACGTGACCCACCCAGCGCAGCTGGATCTTCAGCAGCGTGGACTCGATGCTGTCGGCCTCTGCCATCTCGAGTACTTCGATGTTAGGGATGAAGTCGCTCCAATGAATGTTGAGGATGGAGCGGAGACAATGCTGGTGGAAGCGTTCTAGGAGCCCAAGGTGATGCCGGTAGAGGACCCATGATTCGGAGCCGAACAGGAGTGTGGGTATGACAACGGCTCTGTATACGCTTATCTTTGTGAGGTTTTTCAGTTGCCCATTCAGAGCCACCTCTTCAGCACTTGACGTCCTGTTTTGCGGAAACTGCCAAAAAGTTTGGCCTGGAAGTCAGCCTGAAGAAAACTGAGGTCCTCCATCAGCCAGCTCCCCACCATGACTACCAGCCCCCCCACATCTCCATCGGGCACACAAAACTCAAAATGGTCAACCAGTTTACCTATCTCGGCTGCACCATTTCATCAGATACAAGGATCGACAACGAGATAGACAACAGACTCGCCAAGGCAAATAGCGCCTTTGGAAGACTACACAAAAGAGTCTGGAAAAACAACCAACTGAAAAACCTCACAAAGATAAGTGTATACAGAGCCGTTGTCATACCCACACTCCTGTTCGGCTCCGAATCATGGGTCCTCTACCGACATCACCTACAGCTCCTAGAACGCTTCCACCAGCGTTGTCTCCGCTCCATCCTCAACATTCATTGGAGCGCTTTCATCCCTAACGTCGAGGTACTCGAGATGGCAGAGGTCGACAGCATCGAGTCCACGCTGCTGAAGATCCAGCTGCGCTGGGTGGGTCACGTCTCCAGAATGGAGGACCATCACCTTCCCAAGATCGTGTTATATGGCGAGCTCTCCACTGGCCACCATGACAGAGGTGCACCAAAGAAGAGGTACAAGGACTGCCTAAAGAAATCTCTTGGTGCCTGCCACATTGACCACCGCCAGTGGGCTGATATCGCTTCAAACCGTACATCTTGGTACAGAACCAACGTTTCGGGGTTAAGCCCATCAAGATAAGGGGAGATGGAGGAGGGGTTGGGGGATTGGGGGAGGGAAGAGAGGGAGGGCTGGGGAATCTAGGGAGGGCTGGGAGACCAGTTGAGGGGTGAGGCAGGGGTTAAGAAATTGGGCAATGTGGAGAAGGGAGAGGGGTAGGGAAAGAGAAGGAATGGGTCTGGGGAACCAGATGGAGGGGGAGTTGCAGCAAATGAAGACCAGAGCAGGGGTAGAGGGGCAAGATAGGGAGGTGGGAGCAAGGGGCAACTTAGGGAGTGAGGGGGTCAGGGATAGAGGGTCAAAACACATCAGTTTTGTGGTGGGAACATAGCATCACCCCCATCGCCTTCCTCCTCCTCTCCATCTATTCTTTCCCACCTTCCCCCAACATCAACCCTCCCTCCACTTTTCAGCCCCTCCACACCACCCTCCATGTGCCCCTCACCTCCTCCCACTCTATCTTCCTCATCTCCCTTCTTCCTTAAGCGCCCCACCCCTCAACCTCCTTCCACTGTCCTGCCCCTCTCCCACCTCCCTCTGTCTGCACCTTCCAGCCTCCCTCATTCACCCACCATACCTACTCCTTCCCACTTCCCTCCACCTCCCTCTCACCTAAACCATCTCTCCATCCTCCCCAACCCTGCCTTCCCTCCACCAATGGCATTAATCCCATTTGCCAATCCTCATTGACCACCCCTCCCTCCCTCCAACTATCCCCTCCCTCCCTAATTTTCCCCTCCATCCCTCTTCCCATCCCCCTCCATCCACCACCCCTCCCTACCTCCCATTCCTACCTCCCATCCCTCCTTCTACCTATCCCCCCCTCCCTGATCCCTCTCCCCTCCATCTACATCCCCCACCCTCCTCCCCACCCTCCTCCCCTCCCTGCCTCCCCTCCTTCTTTCCACCTATCCCCTCCCTTCTCCCTTCCTTCCTCCCTCCACCACTCTCCTCCATCTATTCTTTCCTCCTTCCTCCTCCCCTCCCTCCACAACTACACTCTCTCTTTCCCTCTCTTCCCTCCCCCCCTTCTTTCCACCACAGCTCCCTCCTCCTCCCATCCCTCCCACCCTCCATTACCCCTCTCCATCTGCAGCCAGTGAACGGCTCCGTGCATCCCCAGCCGATTTGAGTCACCCCTCCCTGTCTGACTGTCTGCAGGTGAAGGAGTTGCAGGCACAAATTGAAGGGAGTGAGTGGCGGAAGGAGGTCGAGAGGCTGCAGTTGCTGTTGCAGTTGGCGGAGGATAAGCAGGCAGAGCTGGAGGCCAGAGCACAGCAGGCTGAGAGGAGGAACCAGGAGCTGGAGAGCAAAGGTCCGTAAGGTGCTCAGTCCCAGGAGTGTATGACTTCACTCTGTATCTGACCCTGGGAGTGTGTGATGTGATGGTGTGGAGGGAACTTCACTTTGTGTCTGACCCCGAGAGTGTGTGATGGGATGGTGTGGAGGGAGCTTCCCTCTGTGTCAGACACTGGGAGTGTGTGACGGGATGGTGTGGAGGGAGCTTCACTCTGTGTCTGATGCTGGGAGTGTGTGTTAGGATGGTGAGGAGGGAGCTTGACTGTGTGTCTGACGCTGGGAGTGTGTGATAGGATGGTGAGGAGGGAGCTTGACTCTGTGTCAGACTCTGGGAGTGTGTGATGGGATGGTGCGGAGGGAGCTTCACTCTGTGACTGACGCTGGGAGTGTGTGATGGGATGGTGAGGAGGGAGCTTCACTCTGTGTCTGACGCTGGGAGTGTGTGATGGGATGATGCGGAGGGAGCTTGACTCTGTGTCTGACCCTGGGAGTGTGTGATGGGACAGCGTGGAGGGAGTTTCACTCTGTATCTGACCCCGGGAGTGTATGATGGGATAGTGCGGAGGGAGCTTCACTCTGTGTCTGACCCCGGGAGTGTGCGATGGTACGGAGTGGTGGGATCTTCACTCTGTGTCTGACCCTGGGAGTGTGCGATGGTACGAGGTGGTGGGATCTTCACTCTGTGTCTGACCCTGGGAGTGTGTGATGGGACAGCGTGGAGGGAGTTTCACTCTGTATCTGACCCCAGGAGTGTGTGATGGGACATGGTGGAGGGAACTTCACTCTGTATCTGACGCCGGGAGTGTATGATGGGATAGTGCGGAGGGAGCTTCACTGTGTCTGACGCTGGGAGTGTGTGATGGGATGGTGCGGAGGGAACTTCACTCTGGGTCTGACCCCGAAAGTGTGTGATGGGATGGTGTGGAGCGAGCCTCACTCTGTGTCTGACCCCGGGAGTGTGCGATGGGACGGTGCGGAGGGAGCTTCACTCTGGATCTGACCCCGAAAGTGTGTGATGGGATGGTGTGAAGGGAGCTTCACTCTGTGTCTGACCCCGAAAGTGTGTGATGGGATGGTGTGGAGCGAGCCTCACTCTGTGTCTGACCCCGGGAGTGTGTGATGGGACGGTGCGGAGGGAGCTTCACTCTGTATCTGACCCCGAAAGTGTGTGATGGGATGGTGTGAAGGAAGCTTCACTCTGTGTCTGACCCCGGGAGTGTGTGATGGGAAGCTGTGGATGGAGCTTCACTCTGCGTCTGTCCCCAAGATTGTGTAATGGGATGGTGTGGAGGGCTTCTCTCTGTGTCTTACCCCGGAAGTGTGTGTTGGGACATTTTGGAGGGAACTTCACTGTGTATCTGACCCCGGGATTGTGTGATAGGATGGAATGGAGGGAGCTTCACTCTGTGTTTGACCCCGGGAATGTGTGATGGGAAGCTGTGCATGGAGCTTCACTCTGTGTCTGTCCCCAGGAGCGTGTGATGGGATTGTGTGGAGGGCTTCACTCTGTGTCTGATCCCCTGGGTGTGCCATGGGACAGTGTGGTGGAAGCTTCACTCAGTATTTGACCCCGGGAGTATGTGATGGGATAGTGTGGAGGCAGCTTCACTCTGTGTCTGACCCCGGGAGCGTGTGATGAAATGGTGTGGAGCGCTTCACTCTGAGTCTGACCCCAGAGGTGTGCCATGGGACGGTGTGGAGGGAGCTTCACTCTGTGTCTGTCCCCAGGATTGTGTGATGGGATGGTATGTAGGGCTTCACTCTGTGTCTGTCCCCAGGAGTGTGTGATGGGATGGTGTGGAGGACTTCACTCTGTGTCTGACCACCGGGGTGTGCCATGGGACGGTGTGGAGGGAGCTTCACTCTGTGTCTGACCCTGGGTGTGTGTGATGGGACGGTGCGGAGGAAGCTTCACTCTGTGTCTGACCCCGGAAGTGTGTAATGGGATGTTGTGGATGGAACTTCACTCTGTGTCTGACCCTGGCCGTTTGTTATGGGATGGTGCGGAGGGAGCTTCACTCTGTGTCTGACCCCAGAAGCGTGTAATGGGACGGTGCGGAGGGAACTTCATTCTGTGCCTGACCCCAGGAGTGTGTGATGGGACAGTGATGAGGGGCTTCACTCTGTGTCTGACCCTGGCCGTTTGTGATGGGACAGTGCGGTGGGAACTTCACTCTATTTCTGACCCTGGGAGTGTGTGATGTTACGTGTGGAGAGAGCTTGACTCTGCGTCTAACCCCGGGAATGTATGATGTTACGGTGTGGAGGGAACTTCACTCTTTGACCCCGGGAGTGTGGGATGGGACGGTGTGGAGTGAGTTTCACTCTGTGTCTGACCCAGGAGTGTGTGATGTTATGGAGCGGAGGGAGCTTGACTCTGTGTCTGACCCCGGGAATGTATGATGGGACGTTGTGGAGGGAACTTCACTCTGTGTCTGACCCCAGGAGTGTGTGATGTTACGGTGTGGAGAGAGCTTCACTCTGTGTCTGACCCCGGGAGTGTGTGATGGGATGGTGTGGAGGGAGCTTCACTCTGCGTCTGACCCTGGGAATGTATGATGGGACCGTGTGGAGTGAGTTTCACTCTGTGTCTGACCCCAGGAGTGTGTGATGTTACGGTGTGGAGAGAGCTTCACTCTGTGTCTGACCCCGGGAGTGTGTGATGGGATGGTGTGGAGGGAGCTTCACTCTGCGTCTGACCCTGGGAATGTATGATGGGACCGTGTGGAGTGAGTTTCACTCTGTGTCTGACCCCAGGAGTGTGTGATGGGACGGCGTGGAGGGATCTTCACTCTGTGTCTGACCCAGGAGTGTGCGATGGGACGGTGCAGAGGAAGTTTTACTCTGTGTCTGACTCCAGGAGTGTTAATATGGAACATAGATCATTCCAGCATTGTGCATGCCTTTCAGCCCACGTTTTGCTGTCCTATACAAACCTCGTCAATAATCCCACCCCTCCCTCATTCTCATTATTCTTCATCCACCTATCCGTCTGCCTCAGAATCTTTTAAATGTCCCTATTTTACCAGCCTCCACCAGCATCCCCAGCAAGTCATTCCAGGCACCCGCAACTCTCTGTGTAAAGAAAAAATTAACAATAAACTTTCTAATCCACCCTATGTACAGATGTCTCTGTAAAAAGACTCTGCATTCACCCGATCTAATCCTCTCGTGATGTTGTCTCCTTCTGTGAGATCACCCCTCACCCTCCTGCGCTCCGAGGAATAAAGCCCCGGCCTGTTCAACCTCTCCCTGTAGATCAGGGCCCCGAGTCCTGGCAACATCCTCATCAATCTTCTCGGCACCCTCTCCAGCTCGACGACATCTTTCCTGCAGCTCGGTGACCACAACTGAACACAATCCTCCACATGGGGCCTCACCACCGTCTTATACAACTGTGACATGACCTTCCAGCTTCTATACTCAGTACTCTGACGAATGAAGGCCAATGGGCCAAAAGCCTTTTTCCCCACCCTATCTACCTGTAACACCACTCTCAAGGTATTATGTACCTGTACTCCCAGATCCCTCTGATCTGGGATTAGAATCAGATTTACTGTCATTAATATTTCTCACAAACATTGCTGTACGACGCTACCCAGATCACTGACGTTCACTGTCTGCATCTCTCTGCTCCACTTGTGTAAATCTGCCCTGAGGTCCTCTTCATCCTGATAGTCAGAGAGGAAACAGGCCCTTCAGCTCATCTCTCCCAAGCCGACCAAAATGTCCCACCCACAGTCATCCCACCTGCCTGCATTCAGCCCACATCCCTCTCAACTCATCCTATCCACGCATCCATACAAATGCTTCTTAAACGCTTCAATTGTACCTGCCTCATCTGCCTCCTCTGGCAGACAGTTCCACACACCCACCGTCCTCTGTGCAACACCCCCTCCTCTCAACTCCCAGCCACGCCAATTTTCTCCTGCAGACAGACCTCAAAATATTACACTCCCAAGTCAAGTGCATCATGCCATGTACAAGATGCTGTGACAGAGTTCGTTTCGTGAGCAGACCAGCTCAACATCTCATGCACAGTACAACAAGTAGGTCATGGTGTGGAGTGCAGAGTTACAGAGATAGGTCAGTTAAGACCAAGCAAAGGCACGCTGACGTCACTCAGGGAGGTGCTGGGTGGGTTGCAGAACGCACCATCAGAGGGGTTGACACCGCAATGACTGTCTAAGAATTTTGTGCAGGGTTTCAGCAGAAATATATTGTTTTTTCTAAAAATATCTCTGTTGTTAGTTATATGCGTTTGCCCATATTACATGTATCAATACACCTGCGAGGCTAAAACTCGGTGCTCATTGACTTTTTGAACCTCTGAATGTGATGTCAAAAGGTTGATTTGCAGGTGCAACAGGTTGTCAAGAAGGCAAATGGAGCATTGGCCTTCATTGCTGGAGGGATTGAATTTAGGAGCAGGGAGGTCATGTTGCAATTATACAAGTGTTACGAGCCCAAAGGACCCCAATAGATATTCACCACGACAATATTCCATTCATTTCATGACATCATTTCAATTAGCACCTACTTGTGAAATGTGCATAGCATTCTCCATAGTTTCTTTAAAGTCCCTGAATGTGAATTCTTCAGGATTTCAAACAAGATCTGTTTTGAAGTGTATGTATGTATGTAACCTTCTCTAATTTACCAATTATCTCCCAAAAACATTCCCAAATATTCCATCATACAATGTACTAGTGAAGCCGCATCTGGAGTCCTGGATACAGTTCTGGTCTCCTTACCAAGTCCCCCTGCACAGCAGCATGCTGTTTACCGTTTAAACCAGTGGTTCTCAACCCTTCTCTTTCCACCCACATCCCACTTAAGTATTCCCTCTGCCATTGGGGCTCTGTGATTAGTAAGGGCTTGCTTAAGGGGAAGGGAAGGTTGAGAATCACTTCCTGAAATATTTCGCTTGAGAAAAATTGTCATTGGCCCATTTCCTTTGGAGTTCTGAAACCCTGCACATAACGAGTCAATGAGGGACGATTAAAACAATAGTTTTCAAACTTTTTCTTCCCACCTTAAGCAACCCCTTACTAATCAGAGAGCACCGATGGCAGAGGGATTACTTAAAGTGGGATATAAGTGGAAAGAAAATGGTTGAGAACCATTGGTTTAAACCATGGTCCGATCTTCTACCGAAGTTAAAGGCCTTGGACGGTTATGAGTTAGGAGAAGCAGAGATGGGGGTGGTAGGGGTGAGGGTCAGAGTCCGAGGTTTGGGCTGCTGTGTGTGGGACAGGGGTGGGGGCAGATCTGCTCCAACGTGCGGATGTTACAGATCAAGAACTCACCATTTCTTGTTCTCTGCTCCCAGTCGAGGACCTTCGGGAGAAGCGGTTGGCCACGGACGGAGCAATGCCCGGAGCGGAGGAGCAGCCAGTCAGCATTCCCTCACCACCTCCTCTACCGCCCCCACTAATGGCAGCCCCCATTGAGTAAGGAAACCAACTCCCCTGAGCGCCCAGTGTCCTTCTCAGCCATCACCCCTTCCCTGCCCCCACTCTTCTCCACTCCACCGTCCCCTCTCCTCCTCCCCCTCTTCCTAGAACAGAAGCAGCCAATTCGGCCCTTACATACATGCTGACCATTGTGACGACCCACATTAACACTATTACCCATACAGGCCCCTCATCTCATTGCCTTGTGCTTCTTCAATTTTGGGAGAATCTCTTCCTCCCCATCTCCTCAGGGAAGGTGTCCCAGATCCCATCAACCTGCACCCAGACCATATACTTCCCACAAATCTTCTCTTAAATGTTAAAATCAAGTCCATATCCCCCACATCCCCTGGCAGCTCGTTCCACACCACCACCACTCTCTGTAGGTGAAGAATTTCCCCCTAATGTTCCCCCTAAACATTTCCCCTTTCCCCCTTAACCCACCACCCACCCTCAGTGGAAAAAGGCGACCGACATTTACTCTGTCAATCCCCCTCGTAATTTTAAATATCAATTCTCCTTTCATTCCTCTGCGCTCCAGGGAGTAAAACCTGTTTAACCTTTCCCTGTAACTCAGTTCCTGAAGTCCAGGCAACATCCTAGTAAATTTTCTCTGCACTCTTTCTATCTTATTGATATCTTTCCTGTAGTTTGGTGACCAAAACTGCACACAATCCTCCAAATTTGGCCTCACCAATGTCTTATACAACTTTACCATAACATCCCAACTCCTGAACTCAATACTTTGATTTATGAGGCCATGATGCCAAAATCTCTCATCACAACCCTGTCTCTCCTCTGTTGCTCTCGCCCCTCTCCCATTGCCTCTTCCATTCACTCTCCTCCTGAGCCACAATTCCTTCCTCACCCCTGTTGTACAAGGACCCTCCTAACTCTGGTCTGGGAGCTAGGCATGGGCTGGGGTCCCCATGGAAGGGGTGGCAGTGGGGGAGATGTGTCCCTGTTCCCGAGACTGATGACTCTCCTTCCCCCACAGGCCCCTGGCTGACTTACTGCGGAAGAGACAGAAGGAGGGAAAGAAGAGAAATGGTCAGTGTGATGGAGGGCTCTACACCCTGTACATAGCAACATAGAAGATAGGAGCAGGAGTAGGTCATTCGGCCCTTCGAGCCTGCTCCGCCATTCAACAAGATCATGGCTGATCTTAAAGTTCAGTACCCCGTCCCCGCCTTCTCTACGTAACCCCTAATTCCCTTATACTGAAGAAATATATCTAATTCCCTCTTAAATATATTCAATGAACCTGCCTCTACTGCCCTCTGAGGCAATGAATTCCACAGATTCACCACCCTCTGGGTAAAGAAATTCCTCATCTTGGTCCTAAATGGTTTGCCTATTATCCTCAAACCATGGCCCCGGGTTCTGGACTACCCCACCATAGGAAACATCCCATCTGCATCCATTCTGTCCAGTCCTGCCAGAATTTTATATGTCTCTATGAGATCCCCTCTCAATCTTCTAAACTCCAGCGAGTACAATCCCAATTTGCGCAATCTTTCCTCATAAGTCATTCCTGCCATTCCAGGTCTCAGCCTGGTGAATCGCCTCTGCACTCCCTCCATTGCAAGAACATCCTTCCTTAGATAAGGTGACCAAAACTGCACACAATACTCCAGGTGGGGTCTCACCAAGGCTCTGTACAGCTGCAGTAAGGTATCCTTGTTCCTAGACTCAAACCCTCTTGATATGAAGGCCAACATACCATTTGCCTTTTTAACCGCCTGCTGTACCTGCATGCTCGCCTTCAGTGACTGGTGTACAAGTACCCCTAGGTCTCTCTGCACTTCCCCATCTCCCAATCTATTGCCATTCAAATAGTAATCTGCCCTCCGGTTTGTATGACCAAAGTGGATAACCTCACATTTATCCACATTGTAGTGCATTTGCCATGGATCTGCCCAGACCCCCAACTTATCCAAATCACACTGGAGCTTCCTGACCCCCTCTTCCGTGCACACAACCCCTCCTAGCTTAGTGTCATCTGCAAATTTGGAGAGATTCCATCCAATCCCCTCATCCAGATCATTAATGTAAATTGTGAACAGCTGGGGTCCCAGTACAGATCCCTGTGGCACCCCACTGGTCACCGCCTGCCACTCAGAAAATGAGCCGTTTATCCCAACTCTCTGTCTTCTACCTGCTAGCCAGTTCTCAATCCACATCAATACCTTGCCCCCAATCCCATGAGCCTTGATTTTGGAAGCCAGTCGTTAATGTGGGACCTGATCGAAGGCATTTTGGAAATCCAGGTACACCACATCCATCTCTCCCCCATCTATTTTACCTGTCACCAGGCAGGGTCATGGTGGGGTCTACACCCCATACCCGGGCAGGGTGATGGTGGGGTCTGTTATGGAGTCCAGAGGACCCCAAAAACCAGCACCAATAGATCTGCACCACCACACAGGGTTACTTAAACAAAAGAAGTTTTTAATTATAATTGAACAAGATAACAGAATTAAACTTCAACTTATTACTTAACCTACTTAACTACTCAATCCCCTCTCTAATACTAAGCGCATATTTAAGATTAGAAAAGTTCTTTGAATCACAGTCCAATCTCACTGGTTGCAGGCCATTCTTGTTCTGTGCACAGAAGTTAGGATTAACAAAGTTCACCAGGCTTTGGTGCTTAACAGGCAAAGGGTTACCACTCAGAAGGGTTCTTGATGGTTTTCAGAGAGAGATTCCTTTTGTTCCAGGACATCCACAACTGATTCCTTCTCAATCAATCTTGCTGACAAAACTTGTCCCCTTCAGGGTTCTCCAGATGATCCTCTTTCTTTCGAGTCACCTTTCAGACCGTCAGTCTTCTCCTTTGACCAGATAGTCGTCCAAATGTTTGCCAGCTTTGTCCTTCTGGAACTGATTTCTGTCTCCTCTCTGTTTCACATCCTCCTTCTCTGAGAGCAAAGCTGTCCTGTCCCTACCTGTAAAGATCTCGTGCTCTCCCAGGCCATCTGATTTCTGTCTCCATTCTGTTTCACTCGCACCCTCTCTCTCCTCTCTGCCCCTGCCTGTAAAGATCACGTGCTCTCCCAGGCCAGCTGATTTCTGTCTCCTCTCTGTTTCACTCCCTCCCACTCTCTCTCCTCTCTGCCCCTGCCTGTAAAGATCACGTGCTCTCCCAGGCCAGCTGATTTCTGTCTCCTCTCTGTTTCACTCACTCAATCTCTCGTTTCACACATTCCCTCTCTCTCCTCTCTGAACCTGCCTGTAAAGATCACAAGCTCTCCCAGGCCAGCTAATTTCTGTCTCCTCTCTGTTTCATTCCCTCCCTCTCTCTCCTCTCTGCCCTGCCTGTAAAGATCACATGCTCTCCCAACGAGCTGATTTCTGTCTCCTCTGTTTCACTCCCTCCCTCTCTCTCCTCTCTCTCCCTGCCTGTAAAGATCACATGTTCCGCCAGGCCACTGATTTCTGTCTCCTCTCTGTTTCACTCCCTCCCTCTCTCTCCTCTCTGCCCTACCTGTAAAGATCACATGCTCTCCCAGGCCAGCTGATTTCTGTCTCCTCTGTTTCACTCCCTCCCTCTCTCTCCTCTCTGTTTCACACCCTCCCTCTCACTCCTCTGTTTCACACCCACCCTCTCTCTCTCCTCTCTGCCCTGCCTTCAAAGATCTCATGCTCTCCCAGGCGAGCTGATTTCTGTCTCCTCTCTGTTTCATTAACTCCCTCTCTCTCCTCTCTGTTTCACACCCTCCCTCTCTCTCCCTGCCTGTAAAGATCACATGTTCTGCCAGGCCACTGATTTCTGTCTCCTCTCTGTTTCACTCCCTCCCTCTCTCTCCTCTCTGCCCTACCTGTAAAGATCACATGCTCTCCCAGGCCAGCTGATTTCTGTCTCCTCTGTTTCACTCCCTCCCTCTCTCTCCTCTCTGTTTCACACCCTCCCTCTCTCTCCTCTGTTTCACACCCTCCCTCTCTCTCTCTCCTCTCTGCCCTGCCTGTAAAGATCTCATGCTCTCCCAGGCGAGCTGATTTATGTCTCCTCTCTGTTTCATTAACTCCCTCTCTCTCCTCTCTGTTTCACACCCTCCCTCTCTCTCCCTGCCTGTAAAGATCACATGTTCTGCCAGGACACTGATTTCTGTCTCCTCTCTGTTTCACTCCCTGCCTCTCCCTCCTCTCTGTTTCACACCATCCCTCTCTCTCCTCTCTGTCCCTACCTGTAAAGATCACATAATATCCCAGTCCAGCTGATTTCTGTCCTCCTCTGTTTCACTCCCTCCCTCTCTCTCCTCTCTCTCCCTGCCTGTAAAGATCACATGTTCTGTCAGGACACTAATTTCTGTCTCCTCTCTGTTTCACTCCCTCCCTCTCTCTCCTCTCTGTCCCTACCGGTAAAGATCACATAATATCCCAGTCCAGCTGATTTCTGTCCTCCTCTGTTTCACTCCCTCCCTCTCTCTCCTCTCTCTCCCTGCCTGTAAAGATCACATGTTCTGTCAGGACACTAATTTCTGTCTCCTCTCTGTTTCACTCCCTCCCTCTCTCTCCTCTCTGCCCCTGCCTGTAAAGATCACGTGCTCTCCCAGGTCAGCTGATTTCTGTCTCCTCTCTGTTTCACTCCCTCCCTCTCTCTCCTCTCTGATTCACACCCTCCCTCTCTGCCCTGCCTGTAAAGATCTCGTGCTCTCCCAGGCTAGCTGATTTCTGTCTCCTCTCTGTTTCATTCCCTCCCTCCCTCACCTCTCTGTTTCACACCCTCCCTCTCTCTCCCTGCCTGTAAAGATCACATGTTCCGCCAGGCCACTGATTTCTGTCTCCTCTCTGTTTCACTCCCTCCCTCTCTCTCCTCTCTGCCCTACCTGTAAAGATCACGTGCTCTCCAAGGCCAGCTGATTTCTGTCTCCTCTCAGTTTCACTCCCTCCCTCTCTCTCCTCTCTGCCCTGCTTGTAAAGATCACATGCTCTCACAAGCCAGCTGATCTCTGTCTCCTCTCTGTTTCACTCCCTCCCTCTCTCTCCTCTCTGCCCTACCTGTAAAGATCACATGCTCTCCCAGGCCAGCTGATTTCTGTCTCCTCTGTTTCACTCCCTCCCTCTCTCTCCTCTCTGTTTCACACCCTCCCTCTCTCTCCTCTGTTTCACACCCTCCCTCTCTCTCTCCTCTCTGCACTGCCTGCAAAGATCTCATGCTCTCCCGGGCGAGCTGATTTCTGTCACCTCTCTGTTTCATTAACTCCCTCTCTCTCCTCTCTGTTTCACACCCTCCCTCTCTCTCCCTGCCTGTAAAGATCACATGTTCTGCCAGGCCACTGATTTCTGTCTCCTCTCTGTTTCACTCCCTCCCTCTCTCTCCTCTCTGCCCTACCTGTAAAGATCACATGCTCTCCCAGGCCAGCTGATTTCTGTCTCCTCTGTTTCACACCCTCCCTCTCTCTCCACTGTTTCACACCCTCCCTCTCTCTCTCCTCTCTGCCCTGCCTGTAAAGATCTCATGCTCTCCCAGGCGAGCTGATTTATGTCTCCTCTCTGTTTCATTAACTCCCTCTCTCTCCTCTCTGTTTCACACCCTCCCTCTCTCTCCCTGCCTGTAAAGATCACATGTTCTGCCAGGACACTGATTTCTGTCTCCTCTCTGTTTCACTCCCTCCCTCTCTCTCCTCTCTGTCCCTACCTGTAAAGATCACATAATATCCCAGTCCAGCTGATTTCTGTCCTCCTCTGTTTCACTCCCTCCCTCTCTCTCCTCTCTCTCCCTGCCTGTAAAGATCACATGTTCTGTCAGGACACTAATTTCTGTCTCCTCTCTGTTTCACTCCCTCCCTCTCTCTCCTCTCTGCCCTGCCTGTAAAGATCACGTGCTCTCCAAGGCCAGCTGATTTCTGTCTCCTCTCAGTTTCACTCCCTCCCTCTCTCTCCTCTCTGCCCTGCTTGTAAAGATCACATGCTCTCACAAGCCAGCTGATCTCTGTCTCCTCTCTGTTTCACTCCCTCCCTCTCTCTCCTCTCTGTCCCTGCCTGGAAAGATCACGTGCTCTCCCAGGCCAGCTGATTTCTGTCTCTTCTCTGTTTCACTCCCTCCCTCTCTCATTTCACACATTCCCTCTCTCTCCTCTCTGAACCTGCCTGTAAAGATCACAAGCTCTCCCAGGCCAGCTGATTTCTGTCTCCTCTCTGTTTCACTCCCTCCCTCTCTCTCCTCTCTGCCCTGCCTGTAAAGATCACATGCTCTCCCAGGCCAGCTGATTACTCTCTCCTCTCTGTTTCACACCCTCCCTCTCTCTCCCTGCCTGAGAAGATCACATGTTCTGCCAGGCCACTGATTTCTGTCTCCTCTCTGTTTCACTCCCTCCCTCTCTCTCCTCTCTGCCCTGCCTGTAAAGATCACGTGCTCTCCCAGGCCAGCTGATTTCTGTCTCCTCTCTATTTCACTCCCTCCCACTCTCTCCTCTCTGTTTCACACCCTCCCTCTCTCTCCTCTCTGTCCCTACCTGTCAACATCACGTGCTCTCCCAGGCCAGCTGATTTCTGTCTCCTCTCTGTTTCACTCCCTGCCTCTCCCTCCTCTCTGTTTCACTCCCTCCCTCTCTCTCCTCTCTGTTTCACACCCTCCCTCTCTGCCCTGCCTGTAAAGATCTCGTGCTCTCCCAGGCTAGCTGATTTCTGTCTCCTCTCTGTTTCATTCCCTCCCTCTCTCACCTCTCTGTTTCACACCCTCCCTCTCTCTCCATGCCTGTAAAGATCACATGTTCCGCCAGGCCACTGATTTCTGTCTCCTCTCTGTTTCACTCCCTCCCTCTCTCTCCTCTCTGTTTCACACCCTCCCTCTCTCTCCTCTGTTTCACACCCTCCCTCTCTCTCTCCTCTCTGCCCTGCCTGTAAAGATCTCATGCTCTCCCAGGCGAGCTGATTTCTGTCTCCTCTCTGTTTCACACCCTCCCTCTCTCTCCCTGCCTGTAAAGATCACATGTTCTGCCAGGACACTGATTTCTGTCTCCTCTCTGTTTCACTCCCTCCCTCTCTCTCCTCTCTGTTTCATTCCCTCCCTCTCTCTCCTCTTGTCCCTGCCTGTAAAGATCACATGATATCCCAGGCCAGCTGATCTCTGTCTCCTCTCTGTTTCACTCCCTGCCTCTCCCTCCTCTCTGTTTCACTCCCTCCCTCTCTCTCCTCTCTGTCCCTACTTGTAAAGATCACATAATATCCCAGTCCAGCTGATTTCTGTCCTCCTCTCTGTTTCACTCCCTCCCTCTCTCTCCTCTCTCTCCCTGCCTGTAAAGATCACATGTTCTGTCAGGACACTAATTTCTGTCTCCTCTCTGTTTCACTCCCTCCCTCTCTCTCCTCTCTGCCCTGCCTGTAAAGATCACGTGCTCTCCAAGGCGAGCTGATTTCTGTCTCCTCTCAGTTTCACTCCCTCCCTCTCTCTCCTCTCTGCCCTGCTTGTAAAGATCACATGCTCTCACAAGCCAGCTGATCTCTGTCTCCTCTCTGTTTCACTCCCTCCCTCTCTCTCCTCTCTGTCCCTGCCTGGAAAGATCACGTGCTCTCCCAGCCCAGCTGATTTCTGTCTCCTCTCTGTTTCACTCCCTCCCTCTCCCTCCTCTCTGTTTCACTCCCTCCCTCTCTCTCCTCTCTTTCCCTGCCTGTAAAGATCACATGTTCTGCCAGGGCACTTATTTCTGTCTCCTCTCTGTTTCACTCCCTCCCTCTCTCTCCTCTCTGTTTCACTCCCTCCCTCTCTCTCCTCTCTGTTTCACTCCCTCCCTCTCCTCTCTGTTTCACTCCCCCCCTCTCTCTCCTCTCTGTTTCACTCCCTCCCTCTCTCTCCTCTCTGTCCCTGTCTGTAAAGATCACATGCTCTCCCATGCCAGCTGATTTCTGTCTCCTCCTGTTTCACTCCCTCCCTCTCTCTCCTCTCTTTCCCTGCCTGTAAAGATCACATGTTCTGCCAGGCCACTGATTTCTGTCTCCTCTCTGTTTCAATCCCTCCCTCTCTCTCCTCTCTGTTTCATTCCCTCCCTCTCTCTCCTCTCTGTTTCACTCCCCCCCTCTCCTCTCTGTTTCACTCCCTCCCTCTCTCTCCTCTCTGTTTCACTCCCCCCCTCTCTCTCCTCTCTTTCCCTGCCTGTAAAGATCACATGTTCTGCCAGGCCACTGATTTCTGTCTCCTCTCTGTTTCAATCCCTCCCTCTCTCTCCTCTCTGTTTTACTCCCCCCCTCTCCTCTCTGTTTCACTCCCTCGCTCTCTCTCCTCTCTGTTTCACTCCCCCCCTCTTTCTCCTCTCTGTCCCTGCCTGTAAAGATCACATGCTCTCCCAGGCCAGCTGATTTCTGTCTCCTCCTGTTTCACTCCCTACCACTCCCTCTTCTCTGTTTCACTCCCTCCCTCTCTCTCCTCTCTTTCCCTGCCTGTAAAGATCACATGTTCTGCTAGGCCACTGATTTCTGTCTCCTCTCTGTTTCACTCCCTCCCTCTCTCTCCTCTCTTTCACTCCCTCCCTCTCTCTCTCCTCTCTGTTTCACTCACCCCTCTCTCTCCTCTTTTACTCCCTCCCTCTCTCTCCTCTCTGTTTCACTCCCTCCCTCTCCTCTCTGTTTCACTCCCCCCTCTCTCTCCTCCCTGTTTCACTCCCTCCCTCTCTCTCCTCCCTGTCCCTGCCTGTAAAGATCACATGCTCTCCCATGCCAGCTGATTTCTGTCTCCTCCTGTTTCACTCCCTCCCTCTCCCTTCTCTGTTTCACTCCCTCCCTCTCTCTCCTCTCTTTCCCTGCCTGTAAAAATCACATGTTCTGCCAGGCCACTGATTTCTGTCTCCTCTCTGTTTCACTCCCTCCCTCTCTCTCCTCTCTGTTTCACTCCCTCCCTCTCTCTCCTCTCTGTTTCACTCACCCCTCTCTCTCCTCTCTTTCACTCCCTCCCTCTCTCCTCTCTGTTTCACTCCCTCCCTCTCTCCTCTCTGTTTCACTCCCTCCCTCTCCTCTCTGTTTCACTCCCCCCTCTCTCTCCTCTCTGTTTCACTCCCTCCCTCTCTCTCCTCTCTGTCTCTGCCTGTAAAGATCACATGCTCTCCCATGCCAGTTGATTTCTGTCTCCTCCTGTTTCACTCCCTCCCTCTCCCTCCTCTGTTTCACTCCCTCCCTCTCTCTCCTCTCTTTCCCTGCCTGTAAAGATCACATGTTCTGCCAGGCCACTGATTTCTGTCTCCTCTCTGTTTCAATCCCTCCCTCTCTCTCCTCTCTGTTTTACTCCCCCCCTCTCCTCTCTGTTTCACTCCCTCGCTCTCTCTCCTCTCTGTTTCACTCCCCCCCTCTTTCTCCTCTCTGTCCCTGCCTGTAAAGATCACATGCTCTCCCATGCCAGCTGATTTCTGTCTCCTGTTTCACTCTCTCCCTCTCTCTCTCCTCTCTGTTTCACACCCGCCCTCTCTCTCCTCTCTGCCCTGCCTGTAAACATTCAATGCTCGCCCAGGCCAGCTGATTTCTGTCTCCTCCTGTTTCACTCCCTCCCTCTCTCTCCTCTGTTTTACACCTTCCCTCTCTCCTCTCTGTTCCTGCCTGTAAAGATCACATGCTCTCCCAGGCAAGCTGCTGTCAAGACTTTCTTGCCTCCTGCAAAAGTCCTGCAAATATTTTATGTTTTAAAATGTATGTGTTCAAGCTGCTCTAACAATTCTTCCCAAACCACTTCTAAATTTCAGTCACACCTTTCCCCTTTAGTTATAACTAAACTGTCTCAAAATCAATAAAGAGATAACAGTTCACAACATATAACATGTTATAGTCCAGTAATTCAATTTTGAGAGTATTTCTATAAATGATCAATTTTAACACCTTTACAAACAATCGGCAATCACGTTATTTACACCTCTGATATGGTTAATTTGCAGATCATATTCTTGTAATATTAAACTCCAGTTTAACAATCTTCTGTTTTTATTCTTCATTTTATTCAAAAACTCCAGAGGATTGAGGTCAGTGAATATAACAATTGATTCATGAGAGGTACCGAGATACACGTCAAAATTCTGCAAAGCAAATATGATAGCGAACAGTTCTTTTTCTGTAGTGGAATAGTTCTTTTAATGAACATTTTGAAAAGTTGGCAACTGGATGGTCAATTTCATTATGTTTTTGCAATAAAACTGCACCTGCTTCTCCCTCACTGGCGTCCACTGCCTCAGAAAATGGTCTGTCCAAATCAGGAGATTTTAACACAGGGCAATGGTATAGCATCTCCCTTAAATTTTCCAAAACTGTCTGACACTCTTTAATCCACACAAATTTCTCCCCTTTCTTCAAAAGGTTGGTTATAGGAAGACCAACCTCAGCAAAATTTCCAATAATATCCTGTAATATCCTGCCATTCCTAAAAACCTTCTCACTGCTTTCTTGCCCTTGGGAACAGGAAACTCAGAAATTGCATTCACCTTAGTTTGATTAGGTGCAACTTTGCCATGACCAACTACATGACCCAAGTATGTTACCGTGGCATTTGCAAATTGACTCTTTGCTAAATTAACAGTTAAGTTTGCTTTGGATAATCTTGCCAACAATTTATCCAATTGCCTTAGATGTTCTTCCCCTGTGTCACTTATTGTGACCAAGTCATCAATATAAGCATCTGTATCTGTTAACCCTTGGATTACAGAATTAATCATCCTCTGGAATGTTGCAGGGGCATTTTTTCATGCCAAAAGTTAACACATTATACTTGTATAAATACAAAAGCTGAAATATTCTTTCCTCTCTCAGTTAAAGGCACACACCAGTAACCCTTCAACAAATCCAACTTAGTAAGAAATTTAGCTTTTCCAATTTTATCAATACAATCATCTATTCTTGGAATAGGATAAGCATCTGTTTTAGTTACTGAATTAACCTTCCTATAATCCATACAGAACCTAACAGTTCCATCTGGTTTCAGTACCAGAATATAGGAGAACTCCAATCTGTGTTTGAAGGTCGAATAATGTCATTCCTCAACATATTTTCCACCTCCTGATCCATGATTTTACTTTTCTGAAGGTTTATTCTATATGGGGGCTGTTTTATGGGATTTGCTTCTCCAACATCTAGATCATGATAAATCACTGATGTCCTTTTTGGAACATCAGGGAACAAATATGTGTACTTTAAAATTAAATCCTTCAACTGTATCTGTTCTTGTGACTTAAGATGAACTAAATTTTCCTCCAAATTTTCCAAAATTGCTGTTAGACAGGGGCACAGGAACCATGGTTTCTTTAAAGTTGCCCTCACAAGATTCGGTTTCCATAATCTCATGATCCACCACTTCCTCCACTCTGTCAACAGCCAACACCTCTGATACAGATTGTTCTCCACTACCCTTATTCTCGTCATAAGGTTTCAACATATTTATGTGACAAACTTGTATTTTATACCTTCTATCTGGAGTGTTGACAACATCATTCAGTTTTGATTTAACTACGTACGGTCCAGAAAATCTAGCTTTCAAAGGATTCTCATGTGTTGGAAATAAAATCAAAACTTTACTTCCTGTTTTAAAATTTCTCACTTGAGCTTTCCTGTCAAATAAACGCTTCATTTTACCCTGAGCCATTTCCAAATTCTCTTAAACCAAAGTCCACACTTTTTGTAGCCTATCTTTAAATTTAGAAACATAATCCAGCAACTCCAACTGCACATCCTCATTAACCTACTTTCTTTTATCAACATTAAAGTCCTCTAACCTGATGTCCAAACACAATTTGAAAAGGGCTGAACCCTAATGACTCCGGCACAGCCTCCCTTGCTGCAAACAACAATAAATGAATACCTTCATCCCAATCTTCTCCATTCTCCATACAGTAAACTCTCATCATATTTTTAAGGGTAGAATAAAATCTTTCTAAAGGTCCCTGAGTTTCAGGATGATACGCAGATGAAGTGATCTGTTTTATTCCCAACTCATAAACTAACTGTTGAAACAACCCAGCCATAAAGTTAGATCCTTGATCACTCTGGATTTTTTTCGGTATTCCACACACTGTGAAAAATCTCTCCAGAGCCTTCAGCACCATTTTGGCTTTAATATTTCTCAGTGGTATAGCCTCTGGAAATCTCGATGCTGTACACACAATTGTTAATAAGTACTGGTTACCAGACTTAGTTTTTGGCAGGGGACCTACACAATCTACAATAATCCTAGTGAAAGGTTCCGCAACAACAGGAATAGGTTGTAATGGAGCCACTGGAGGACCCTGATTAGGTTTCCCCACAACCTGACAAACGTGACATGTCTGGCACCAATTTACAACATCCTTCCTCAAACCAGGACAGAAAAATTGTTTCAAAATCTTATTCATGGTTTTCTTTACACCAAGATGACCACCTAAAGCTGTACTGTGGGCTAGATCTAATATTTCCTTCCAGTAATTTCTAGGAACAACCACCTGATAAATCACTCCCCACTCTTCATTAGCAGGAATATCAAGAGGTCTCCATTTTCTCATCAACATTTCACCTTTGAAGTAATATCCACAAGCCATTTCTTTAATCTCCTGTTACTGCTAGCTCACTGAAGTTAACAAGTTCTGTATCTATTTTCTGTGGCTGAATGAACTCTTTCCTTGACAAAGAGAAATCCTCACTCTCATAATGACCCTGTTCTTTCAAAAGTACTTCAGAAGTACTGGGGAAATCTCTATCAACTGGATCTTCTTCAGCTGTCATCATTTCCTTAGTCACAGACCTAGTTACTGCACATGCAGGATATATCTCACCATCCTCTCTAACCACATCCTTACTAGATTGATTTGTCAATCTTAAAATTGACCCAACTTTATCCTCTGTCAAATCATTCCCCAACAAAAACGAGAAACTCTCATGGATAACTTTGGAATTACTCCTCTACAACAGATCCTTTGAATAATTCTGAATTCAGCACAACCTTGTGAAGTGATATTGACTCTACCTCACCTCCAACACCTTTAATCAAAGTTGTCTCCCCTGTCTCAGTCCTTTGATCCACAGTTAAAACACTTCCCAACAACAATGACTGAGCAGCCCCAGTATCTCTAAGAATTTTAACTGGAACCTATGGTTCCCTCTCCTTTATCGAGACAAAGCCCTCTGACAAAAAAGGCTTGAAAACATCCATGACCTCCTTACCAGGTTTGGCACCTCTGGTCTCCTTAACTTCCACTGTTTGAATACATGCTTCTGGTAAAACCTGTTTTTCTCTTTTCTTTTTTAGGACTAGACAATTTGCAATCACATGACCAGGTTTCTTACAAATATTGACATACAAATGCAGAAGTTCTGTCCTTTCCTACCTTTCCTTCATCTTTTCTTTTAACATATTCTCCAGACTTTATTTCAGGCCTACTATCCTGCTCCATACTAACCTTATGAACAAGTTTATTCATCTCTGAAAATACCTATTATTCTGGAATGTACTTTTGTGAATCACAGCAAATTCATCTACTAATCTAGTTACCTGTGGCCATGTCCCCACGTCTCTCTCATCCAGATATAATTTAATCTTCTCTGGGACACACCTTTTAATTTCCTCTATTAATATTAATTCTCTCAATCTGTCAAAATCATTGTTTATACCTTTTGAGGTTCACCCACGGTCAAAACAGAGATTTCTTCAGAGCAAAATCCATGTAAGATTGATTCCATGTTTTCACCAAACTCCTAAATTTTTGCCTATATGCTTCCGGAAATGGGGAGAAAATTGGAAATACCCAGAGAGAATGGGGCCTGGGAGTCTTCATGCAGGATGGCCTGAAGGTGAACCTGCAGGTTGAGCCGGTGGTGAAGAAGGTGAATACGATGCTGGTGTTCATTTCAAGAGGAATCGAATCTAAGAGCAGGGATGTGATGTTGAGGCTTTAGAAGACACTGGTGAGACCTCATGTTGAGAATTGTGAGCAGTTTTGGGCTCCTTGTTTAAGAAAGGATGTGCTGATGTTGGAGAGGGTTCAGAGGAGGATGATTCCGGGAATGAAGGGGCGTTTGACAGATCTTAGCCCGTACTCATTGGGATTTAGAAAAATGAGGGGACATCTCATTGAAACATTTCGAATGTTGAAAGGCATAGACAAAGTAGCTGTGGAGGGATCGTTTCCCACGGTGGGAGAATCTAGGACAAGAGGGCGCAACTTCAGGATTGAAGGGCGTCCGCTTAGAACAGAGATGTGGAGGAAATTCTTCAGCCAGAGGGTGGTAAATCTGTGGAATTTGTTGCCACAGTTGGTTATGGAGGTCAGGTTATTGGGTGTATTTAAGGCAGAGATTGATAGGTTCTTGATTAGCCAGGGCATCAAAGGTTTTGGAGAGAAGGCCAGGCAGTGGGCTGTGGGAAATGCATCAGCTCATGATTAAATACCAGGGCAGACTCGATGGGCTGAATGGCCTATTTGTGATACTAGATGACTATTTCTCGATGCTCCATTCTCTTCACTGAGATGGTATTTCAAAATAGATTGGGACTCTTGGTGTTCACCCCACACTGTACCTTTGCCTGTAGATTCGGCTGGCCTTTCTGTCATCAAGAGAAGAGCTGTGGACGAAATGATGGAGAGGATCAAAAGTGGCGTGGTCCTGAAGCCTGCAAAGAGGAGGACGGAGGTACGTCAGGACTCAGAACCCAGCAGCCCTGCAGGGAGCCAGGCCCAGCTCTGGGAGGGAGGTCTCCTCTACATTGAAGAGACTGGCCACAGACTGGGAGATCGCTTTGTTGAGCGCCTCAGCTCAGTCCACCACAATAGCTTGGATCTCCCAGTGGCTGCCCATTTCAATTCCCTGGACCATTCCCTTGCCAACATGACTGACCATGGTCTCCTCCACTGCCAGACTGAGACCACCTGCTAATTGGAGGAACAACACCTCATCTTCCGACTGGGCTCCCTCCACCCAACAGCATTAGCATCGTCTTCTCTGGCTTTCATTAAACCCATCCATCCTCCTCACTTCTTTTCTCCAGTTCTATCTCTCTACCTTTCCCCTGTCTCCTTTCTCATTTTCTTCCAGATGTCAAACAATAATGGTTCCAGCACTGATCCCTGAGGCCCACCACTAGTCACAGGCCTCCTGTCTGAGAAACATCATTCACCACTACTTTCTGGCATCTCCCATCCAGCCATTGTCAAATCCAGTTCACTACATCCCCCTCAATACCGAACTAATACTGAAGTATCTGCAATAATCCATCTCCTGCGCAATGACGTCCAAATCGGATGACCACTTCACTCCCTGTCCTTGGGTACAACCTGGAGTTCCTGGTCGCCAGCCATTCCCCTTCACTGTTGCCACCTGAACATGCCTGTTCTTGCTGCATCCGTCCCCACGGCGAGGATAAACGTAAATGTGGAACACTCTGCGTTTCTCCTGGGTAGGAACACTGAATATTCCAAAGTGAGGTGATCACCCACCTCTATCCCAGATCCACTGTATCCATCTTCACACCCATCTCCACTCCCATATCTCCACCCCACACATCTCCAACCCCCATCTCCACTCCCATATCTCTACCCACACCCATATCTTCACCCCCAACTCCTCCCCCATATCTCCAACCCTACCCATCTCCACCCCCATTTCTACCCCAATATTTCCACCCCCACCATATCTCCACCCCTTCCCATCCCCACCCCCATATCTTCACTCCTACCTGTCCCCATCTCCACCCCCATCTTCACTCCTCCATCTCTCTACCCCCCACATCTTCACCCCACCCATCCCCCATATCTCCACCCCACCCAACTCCACCTCCCCCTCTCCACCCCATTTCCACTCCCTGTCTCTACCCTATATCTCCACCCCTCCCATCTCCACCCCCATTTTTACCCCAATATCTCCACCCACCCATCCCCACTCCCCATATCTTCACCTCCCCATATCTCCACCCCACCCATCCCCATATCTCCACCCCTCCCATCTCCACCACCCCATATCTTCACCCCTACCTGTCTCCACCCCTCCTCTCCACCCTCCTCTCTACCCCTATCTCCACCCCATCTCTACCCCTCCCATCTCAACCCCTCCCATCTCCACACTCATCTCAACGCCCCCGTATCTCCAACCCTACGCATCTCCCCTCCTCTTGTCCCCTCCCTTTGTTTAATCCTTGCTACCTCCCCTTCCCACTTTCACCTTAACAGAGCCCAGACCTGAATCACTGACAGTAGTCCTCTTCTCTCCCTGGATGCTGCCTGTCCTGTTGCCTGGTCCTGATACGGCCCAGCAGGTTCCGAGGGCAAGGAGGGATGGATTAGAAAGGCTGGCCTTGTGGAGATCCTCACCTGCACCCAGCGAAGGTGAGGAAAACTGATAGTTTCTGGATGTTTCTGCCCGCAGCCCGTGGATGCCACATCTTCCAACAAGGAGAGCAAGGGCAGCGCTGTGGCTGAGCTCCAAGGGATTCTGGTAGGTCCTGTATTGATGTGGTCACTCTAGGCAGTGCGGAGGGGAGGGAATGGTTGTCCAGACTGGGAGCAGGAGACACAGAGGCTGAGAGGAATTCTCCCAGCAATGTCCGGACAAATCACATTCAAGGTGATTGCCACATGATGCAGCGAGAAAGTTTCTTTAGTGAGCAGAACTTTTCGGCCTCTCACACACAGTACAGGTCAGACACAGAAGTTCAGAGTTACAGAGATTGAGAGAAGCACAGCTTTTACAATCCTGGGGGTTGTTCAAGAGCCTGATAATGGCAAGAAAGAAACTGTTCTTGAATCTGGAGGTGGGTGAGCTCACACTTGATGGGCAAGTCTTTAATGTACCAGCAGTTTCCCTAAGGCAGCAGGTGTTATAGATGGAATTGATGGAGGGGAGGGTTGTGTGACAGAGGAGAGGGGGTGTGTAATGGAGGGGGTATGATAGAGGGGAGGGGGGTGATGGAGGGGAGAAAGGTTGAACAGCCTGGGGCTTTTTTCTCTGGAGCGTAAAAGATTGAGGGGGGATTTGATGGAGCTGTTCAAGATTTTAAAAGGGACAGAGAGAGTCAAAGTGGATAAGCTTTTTCAATTAAGAGTGGGTGATATTCAAACCACAGGCCATGGTTTGAGATTGCAGGGGGAAAATTATAAGGGGAACATGAGGGGAAATTTCTTCACGCAAAGGGTGGTTGGGATGTGGAATAAGCTTCCGGCGGAGGTGGTTGAAGCAAGGACGTTATTTACATTTAAGGAAAGACTGGATAATTAAATGGAGGGGAGAGGATTGGAGGGGTATGGACTAGGTGCTGGTCAGTGGGACTAGGAGGGTGGGGATTTGTTCCGGCATGGACTAGTAGGGCCAAACTGGCCTGTTCTGTGCTGTATATGGTTATATGGTTATATTGGTGTACGATGGAGGGGAAGGGGTGTATGATGGAGGGGAGGGGGTGTGATGGAGGGGAGAGGGGGTGTGATGGAGGGGAGAGGGGGTGTGATGGAGGGGAGGGGGTGTGTGATGGGGAGGGGTGTGGTGGAGGCAGGTGTGATGGGGAAGGGGGTGTGAAGGAGGGGAGGGGGTGTGATGGAGGGGGGTTTGAGAGGGATGGGATGGAGGGGAGGGAGTGGGATGGAGGGAAGGGTGTGGGATGGAGGGGAGGGGGTGATGGGAGGGGGTGATGGAGAGGAAGGGGTGATGAAGGGGAGAGGATGATGGAGGGGAGGGAGTGGGATGGATGGGAGGGGGTGGGATGGAGGGAAGGGGTGGGATGGAGGGGAGGGGGTGATGGAGGGGAGGGGGTGATGGAGGGGAGGGAGTGATTAGGGGTAGGGGATGTGATAGTGGGGAGGGGATGTTGATTTAGATGACAAATAACTATGGTCCCAGCACAAATCTCTGAGCCAAACAGCTCCACCACACCCACTTCCCCTCCATCACAGAACCCCCTCCTCTCCATCAGCCCCCTTCCCTCCATCACACAACCCCCTCCTCTCAATCAACCCGCTCCCCTCCATCTCACCCTTCTCCCCTCCTTCCCAACTCCCCTCCCCTCCATCTTTAACACCGTATCAGACTCCTGAGGGAACTTCAAAACAGTGCAAGTGTCCTGATCAAGTATTGCTCAAACCGTCGCCCATCCTAACTCGCTCGCTGCCGCAGCTCGATGCGCTGGTTTCTCCAACCAATAGCTGTAACTCTGCACTCCCCACTCTGCCTGAGTTGTACTATGGATGAGATGTCGACTAGTCTGCTCACAAAACGATGTCTGCCGCTGCATGTTGGCGCCTGAGACAAAGAGCTTGGACTTGATATTGGATCGGAGGGGAATGTTACTGCTCACCAATGCCCTTGGTGACAAGGCTGCAGTCCCCATCCCCGGTGGGTACAACCCTCCTCCCCAGTGTGGGCATCTTGCTCAGCCCAGTGGCCGCCAGGGTGGTGATAGGGTGTGACACTGCTCTGACAGCTAATCCTGGCATCTTAGAGCACGATGGGGAAACACAAGGCCCGGCAGCACAGCTGGAAACTGGAGAAGAGGCAGAACGAGCTGGATGCCGTGCTGCTGAGACGGAGGAAGGTGACCGACATGAGGGAGGTGTCCACGCAGAGGAGAGTGGAGGGGCCAGGTGTGGAGCCTGGGGACAGCGGTGAGGATCGGGGATGGGGGAGGTGACACTGGTGGGGGGGTGAGGGACGAGGGTGGGGACACTGGTGGGGGGGTGAGGGTCGAGGTTGGGGAGGAGGGAGGTGACACTGGTGGGGGGGTGAGGGACGAGGATGGGGAGGAGGGTGGGACACTGGTGGGGGGATGAGGGTTGGGGATGGGGAGGAGGGAGGTGACATTGGTGGGGGGTGAGGGACAGATTGGGTGGGGACAGTGGTTGGGGGGTGAGGACCAGAGGGGGGAGGAGGGTGTGGACAGTGGTGAGGGGGTGAGGATCGGGGATGGGGACAGTGATTGGGTCTGAGGAACAGGGATGGGGGAGGAGGGTGGGGACAGTGGTTGGGGGGTGAGGGATGGGGAGGGTGGGGATTGGGTGGGGAGAGTGATGAGGGGGTGAGGGACCAGAAGGTGGAGAGAGGGACAAGGTAGGGAGCAAGAATGGGATGGGGAGAGAAATAGGAAAACTGGTGGGGAGAGGGATGGAGAGAGAGGGGAAGTGGGAGGGGACTAGAGAGGATGAAGGGGGGGAGAGGGATGGGTGTTGAGGAGAGGGTCAGGGGTAGAGAGGGATAAGGAAGGGAGAGGGATGAGGCAATGGGAGGGAGAGAAGAGCAAGTAGGGGAGAGGGGTGGCAGAGGAGAGAGGGGGTGATGATGAATAGAGAGCAGAGTGGCAGAGGGTAGAGGGGATAAGAGAGTGGAGTGGATGTGAGAGAGAGGTGAGGAGATGAAGGGTGGAGAGGGGGAGGGGAGAGGAGTGAGGAGAGGGAAGGTGGGGAGAGTAGTGGGGAGAGGAGAGGGGGAGGGGAGTGGGTGAGAGGAGGGGAGTGGAGGAGAGAGGGTAGAAAGGGTGAGGGGAGGGGAAGATGGAGAGAGGGGAAGAGGGGAGAGGAGAGGGGGAGAGTGGAGAGGAGAGAGGGAGATGGGAGAGTGGATAAGAGGGGAGATGGGTGAGGAAAGGGGAGAGAGTGTGAATGGAAAAGGGAGGGGGCCCCTCCTAAATTTACCTCTGCCCTGTTTCCCCCAGGGGTGGGGAGCCCTGACAAAGTCCCAGATGAATCACCCCAACCGGCATGGGATAGGACCACCAGCCTGGGGCAGGGTTTTTGGCAAACAGGCGGCATGAGACAGAGTCGGAGAACATCAGCCATCACTGCCCTCAACAGGCGGGGGTCCCAGGATGTGAAGACCCCCCCAACTCAGCTCAGCCCACCAACAGGTAGTGCAGAGACCCTCACCCTGCATTGATCTACCAGGGCAGATCCCTTCCCTCCCCCTCACCTCAATACCCAACTTTCTCCCCCTCTCCCCCTCACCTCAACCCTGCCCTCCACCTTCCCTTCCCCTCCCCATCACCCCCTCCCCTCCCACTCTGCGTCCCCACCCATCACACCTTCCCACCTCACCATCCCTCTGCACCCCCTTCCCCATCCTCTCCCCAGCCCATCACCCCTCCCATCCATCATCTCCCTCCCCTCCATCACACAGCCCGTCCCCTCCCCTCCATCACACCCCCCCCCATTGACTCCGTCTCCACCTCCATTCCCTTGGAAAAGCAGTCAACCATTAACTCTCCCCCCCCAACCCCATCAGGAAGAAGATTTATGAGTGAGATCAACCACCCCCAGATTCAAGGGCAATTTGAGTCCTGCTGTTATCAGACTCCTTCATGAACCCCACACCAGTAAAATTCTGTTGCCTTGCCTCCATCTCTCTGTAACTCTGCACTCAGTCTGGCCTCTTAGCTGCGGTACTATGCACAGGTTAACGAACAACATTGCTCGCACGGTGTACGATCTCACTGAAGGGTAACCTCAAACCACCAGAGTGGCACAAGGTGGCTTCAAAGGTCACCTTGAAGTTTACGGAGGCAGCCACATCGTCTGGGTGGGAGGGAGGTGGCCCCTTGGTGAGTAGGGGGCCTTCATCTGTTCACACTCACCCCTCTCTCCAACTGGAGCACTGCTTCTCCACAGGCTGGGACTATAGTGAGAGGGGTTCGGAAAGATCGCTCTCGTTTTTCCCTTCAAATTTATTGTCACGAACGTCAGAGTTTGTTGTTTTGCAGCCACATTACGGTGCAAATATTGCTGTAAATTACACTTAACAAATAAATAAATTACTGCAAGAGAAAGTGAGGTCGTGTCTGCCGTTCAATCAGGAGTCTGATGGTGGTGGGGCGGTGGGGGGCAGGTTGGAAAGAGCTGTCCTTGTGTCGCTGGGAATTCGTCTTTGGGCTCTTGCACCTCCTTCCCGATGGTCACAGAGTGAAGAGGGCTTGGCCTGGGTGGTGGGAGGTCCTTGAGGACAGAGGCTGCTTTCTTCAGACACCACCTCTTGTAGATGCCCTCAACAGAGGGAGACTGGTGCCCGTGATGGCGCTGACCGAGTTCCCAACTCTCTGTAGTCGAGACACAGCAGGAGAGCGCAGACCCTGGAATCTGGAACAATCTGCTGGAAGATGTCGGCAGGTCCGTGGGAGACAGAGAACGGTCAGCGTTTTGTATCGGGACCCTTTATCAAGACCCCTGTTAGGAGATGGAAGAGGGAGGTGCGGGAACAGGGCGCTCTCAGGTTGGGGGCCAGGGTGGGGAGATCTGATGCACAGAGATGTCCGATTACCAGACTCAGATTTATTGGCAGGGCACACACACCCATCACATACAATCCTGAGATTTTTCCTGTGGGTCAGGCAGAATTACCACTTATTAGCTGTGCACAAAAAATTGGACAAAATGTACAGTCGCAAACAAATAAACAAACTGTGCAACACAGAGAGAGAAAGAGAAAATCAATAAAGTGCACAAGATTCACCCAAACTGTCCCAGACCAGAAGCTCAGTCTGGCCCAGGCTCTCTCAGTCCATCCCAGGCTCTCTCAGTCTGTCCCAGGCTCTCTCAGTCTGTCCCAGGCTCTCTCAGTTTGGTCCAGGCTCTGTCTGTCTGGTCCAGGCTCTCTCAGTCTGGTCCAGGCTCTCTCAGTCTGGTCCAGGCTCTCTCAGTCTGGTCCAGGCTCTCTCAGTCTGGTCCAGGCTCTCTCAGTCTGGTCCAGGCTCTCTCAGTCTGGTCCAGGCTCTCTCAGTCTGGTCCAGGCTCTGTCTGTCCCAGGCTCTCTCAGTCTGTCCCAGGTTCTCTCAGTCTGTCCCAGGCTCTCTCAGTCTGTCCCAGGCTCTCTCAGTCTGGTCCAGGCTCTCTCAGTCTGGTCCAGGCTCTCTCAGCCTGTCCCAGGCTCTCTCAGTCTGTCCCAGGCTCTCTCAGTCTGTCCCAGGCTCTCTCAGTCTGGTCCAGGCTCTGTCTGTCCCAGGCTCTCTCAGTCTGTCCCAGGTTCTCTCAGTCTGTCCCAGGCTCTCTCAGTCTGTCCCAGGCTCTCTCAGTCTGGTCCAGGCTCTCTCAGTCTGTCCCAGGCTCTCTCAGTCTGTCCCAGGCTCTCTCAGTCTGTCCCAGGCTCTCTCAGTCTGGTCCAGGCTCTCTCAGTCTGTCCCAGGCTCTCTCAGTCTGTCCCAGGCTCTCTCAGTCTGTCCCAGGCTCTCTCAGTCTGGTCCAGGCTCTGTCTGTCCCAGGCTCTCTCAGTCTGGTCCATGCTCTGTCTGTCCCAGGCTCTCTCAGTCTGTCCCAGGTTCTCTCAGTCTGTCCCAGGCTCTCTCAGTCTGGTCCAGGCTCTCTCAGTCTGTCCCAGGCTCTCTCAGTCTGTCCCAGGCTCTCTCAGTCTGTCCCAGGCTCTCTCAGTCTGGTCCAGGCTCTCTCAGTCTGTCCCAGGCTCTCTCAGTCTGTCCCAGGTTCTCTCAGTCTGTCCCAGGCTCTCTCAGTCTGGTCCATGCTCTCTCAGTCTGTCCCAGGCTCTCTCAGTCTGTCCCAGGCTCTCTCAGTCTGTCCCAGGCTCTCTCAGTCTGTCCCAGGCTCTCTCAGTCTGTCCCAGGCTCTCTCAGTCTGGTCCAGGCTCTCTCAGTCTGTCCCAGACTCTCTCAGTCTGGTCCAGGCTCTGTCTGTCCCAGGCTCTCTCAGTCTGTCCCAGGTTCTCTCAGTCTGTCCCAGGCTCTCTCAGTCTGGTCCAGGCTCTCTCAGTCTGTCCCAGGCTCTATCAGTCTGTCCCAGGCTCTCTCAGTCTGTCCCAGGCTCTCTCAGTCTGGTCCAGGCTCTCACAGTCTGGTCCAGGCTCTGTCTGTCCCAGGCTCTCTCAGTCTGTCCCAGGTTCTCTCAGTCTGTCCCAGGTTCTCTCAGTCTGTCCCAGGCTCTCTCAGTCTGTCCCAGGCTCTCTCAGTCTGTCCCAGGCTCTCTCAGTCTGTCCCAGGCTCTCTCAGTCTGGTCCAGGCTCTCTCTGTCTGTCCCAGGCTCTCTCAGTCTGTCCCAGGCTCTCTCAGTCTGTCCCAGGCTCTCTCAGTCTGTCCCAGGCTCTCTCAGTCTGGTCCAGGCTCTCTCAGTCTGTCCCAGGCTCTCTCAGTCTGTCCCAGGCTCTCTCAGTCTGTCCCAGGCTCTCTCAGTCTGTCCCAGGCTCTCTCAGTCTGTCCCAGGCTCACTCAGTCTGTCCCAGGCTCTCTCAGTCTGTCCCAGGCTCTCTCAGTCTGGTCCAGGCTCTCTCAGTCTGTCCCAGGCTCTCTCAGTCTGGTCCAGGCTCTGTCTGTCCCAGGCTCTCTCAGTCTGTCCCAGGTTCTCTCAGTCTGTCCCAGGCTCTCTCAGTCTGGTCCAGGCTCTCTCAGTCTGGTCCAGGCTCTCTCAGTCTGTCCCAGGCTCTCTCAGTCTGTCCCAGGCTCTCTCAGTCTGGTCCAGGCTCTCTCAGTCTGTCCCAGGCTCTCTCAGTCTGGTCCAGGCTCTGTCTGTCCCAGGCTCTCTCAGTCTGTCCCAGGTTCTCTCAGTCTGTCCCAGGCTCTCTCAGTCTGGTCCAGGCTCTCTCAGTCTGTCCCAGGCTCTCTCAGTCTGTCCCAGGCTCTCTCAGTCTGTCCCAGGCTCTCTCAGTCTGTCCCAGGCTCTCTCAGTCTGTCCCAGGCTCTCTCAGTCTGGTCCAGGCTCTCTCAGTCTGTCCCAGGCTCTCTCAGTCTGGTCCAGGCTCTGTCTGTCCCAGGCTCTCTCAGTCTGTCCCAGGTTCTCTCAGTCTGTCCCAGGCTCTCTCAGTCTGGTCCAGGCTCTCTCAGTCTGGTCCAGGCTCTCTCAGTCTGTCCCAGGCTCTCTCAGTCTGTCCCAGGCTCTCTCAGTCTGGTCCAGGCTCTCTCAGTCTGCCCCGCCCTAACGCCGCACTGGCATGTTCCCGTTGTCAGGAGAGCGGTGGCGACGCCTTTAGAAGGCGGTCCCGGGACAGACACCCGGCCACAGGCGTCACAATCACAGCCCGTGTCGGGAGGCTGGTTCCGGGCCGCTCCAGCACCAGCCCCGGTCGGCAGGGAGGGGGTCCCGGACCGGCTGCAGGGGAGGGGGGTCCCGGACTGGCTGCGAGGAGGGGGTCCCGGTCCGGCTGCAGGGGAGGTTGTCCCGGTCCGGCTGCAGGGGAGGTTGTCCCGGTCCGGCTGCAGGGGAGGGGGTCCCGGACTGGCTGCGAGGAGGGGATCCCGGTCCGGCTGCAGGGGAGGGGTTCCCGGTCCGGCTGCGGGGGGAGGGGGTCCCGGTCCGGCTGCAGGGGAGGGGGTCCCGGACTGGCTGCGAGGAGGGGATCCCGGTCCGGCTGCAGGGGAGGGGGTCCCGGTCCGGCTGCAGGGGAGGGGTTCCCGGTCCGGCTGCGGGGAGAGGGGGTCCCGATCCGGCTGCAGGGGAGGGGTTCCCGGTCCGGCTGCGGGGGGAGGTGGTCCCGGTCCGGCTGCGGGGAGAGGGGGTCCCGGTCCGGCTGCAGGGGAGAGGGGGTCCCGATCCGGCTGCAGGGGAGGGGGTCCCGGTCCGGCTGCGGGGGGAGGGGGTCCCGGTCCGGCTGCGGGGAGAGGGGGTCCCGGTCCGGCTGCAGGGGAGGGGTTCCCGGTCCGGCTGCGGGGAGAGGGGGTCCCGATCCGGCTGCAGGGGAGGGGGTCCCGGTCCGGCTGCGGGGGGAGGGGGTCCCGGTCCGGCTGCGGGGAGAGGGGGTCCCGGTCCGGCTGCAGGGGAGGGGTTCCCGGTCCGGCTGCGGGGAGAGGGGGTCCCGATCCGGCTGCAGGGGAGGGGTTCCCGGTCCGGCTGCGGGGGGAGGGGGTACCGGTCCGGCTGCGGGGAGAGGGGGTCCCGGTCCGGCTGCAGGGGAGGGGTTCCCGGTCCGGCTGCGGGGAGAGAGGGTCCCGGTCCGGCTGCGGGGGGAGGGGGTCCCGGTCCGGCTGCGGGGAGAGGGGGTCCCGGTCCGGCTGCAGGGGAGGGGTTCCCGGTCCGGCTGCGGGGAGAGGGGGTCCCGGTCCGGCTGAGGGGAGGGGAGACCAGGAGCCGCCGGGTCCCGACGCTTTGCCAAGGTACGTTCAAATTCCGACCCAGGACCGGGGAAAGACTGGGCTGTGACCCGGAGCCCGACGCCAACGGGACTTGTGGGGTCCCTAGGGTAGGAGGTCTGGACCAGGTGGGTGGTCAGTCCCGTCCCCTGGGTGGGGATCTGGTACCAGGGGATGTGAGTCAGTGGGTGGTCAGTCCTGTCCCTTGTGGTGGGGGGGTGTCTGGCACCAGAGAAAATTGTTGACTTCAGGCGAGTTTTAAAGAGATTTAGACCAGATCATGGGTAGGAAAGGTTGAGAGGGTGTGTGGGCTAGAACAGGCCCTTCAGCCCAACTTATCCATGCTGACCCAGTTGGCATCCTGGATTAGTCCATAGCCTTCCAATCCTGACCGGTCTGTGAATCTATCCAAATGTCCATTGATCTTTTCCCCATTTCTACAGCTTCCTCTGGCTGCAGATATGGACCACTGTCCAGCCCCTCTTAAATCTCCCCCACCCCCACCTTAAACCCATGCCCTCTGGGCATTCACTTTATCCATGCTGCTCAGAGTTTTATGGACCTCAATAAGATGGGCCCTCAGTCTCCAACACCCCAGGGAATAGAAACCCAAGCAAACCAGGAGGAGGGTATTTTTCAATGTGGAATTTGGGGTATTGTATTCAGTTCTGGTCACCTCATTATAGAAACTATGCAGATGTATCAGAGAGGGTCCAGAGGAGATTCACCAGGGTGTTGCCTGAATTGGAGAATGTGTCTTGTGGAGCTAGGTTGACAGAGCTGGGGCTTTTCTCTTTAGAGTATGGAAGGTAACTGAATGGAGGTGCATGAGATTATGAAGAGCTTGGGTGGATGGCCACCACCTTATTCCTGGGGCAACAGCAGCAAACACCAGAGGATATGTGTACAATGTGAAGGAAGGGAAGTTCAGAGGACATGTCAGGGATAAGTCTGTTTACACAGAGAGTGGTGGGTGCCTGGAATGCTTTGCTGGGGTGATGGTGGAGGCTGGAACATTGGGGGGCATTTAAGAGATTCTTAGACATGGATGGAAGATGATTAGAGGGTCCTGGGTACAAGGGAGGGAAGGGTTAGATTGTTGAGGAGTAGGTTTACATCGTGGGCTGACGGGCTTGTCCTGGGATGGAATGTTCTGTGCTCTCCCTCGAAATCAACCCTCCAGTTCTGGCAACAACCCAATGAATCTCCTCTGCACCTTTTCCACCCAGTCCGATAATTGGCATTCAACATCACATCCTTGCTCTTATATTCTAGTCCTCTTGAAATGAATATTTCAAATTGAGGCTTTACAAGGCACTGGTGAGACCTCACATGGGGAATTGTGAGCAGTTCTGGGCTCTTCATTTAAGAAAGGATGTGCTGACATTGGAGAGGGTTCAGAGGAGGTTCAGAAGGATTATTCTGGGAATGAATGGGTTATATGAGGAGTGTTTGACGGCTCTTGGCCTGGACTCGTTGAAATGTGGAGAATGAGGGAGATCTCATTGAAACATTTTGAATGTTGAAAGGTGTGGACAGAATCAATGTTGAAAGGTTGTTTCCCACGGTGGGAGAGTCCAGGACAAGAGGGCACAACATCAGGATTGAAGGGCGTCCACTTAGAACAGAGATACGGAGGGATTTCTTCAGCCACAGGGTGGTAAATCTGTGGAATTTGTTGCCACAGGTGGTTGTGGAGGCCGGGTCACTGGGTTCTTGATTAGCCAGGGGAGAAGGCCGGGCAGTGGGGCTGAGTGGGAAAATGGACCTGCTCCAGGAGGCAAACCAGATGGGCTGAATGGCCTATTTTACAGGGCTCACGATGATCAGAATTGCACACATTCATCCCTGTGAGATCTCACCAGCACTTGGAGAGCTGTATCATTGTTTGGAGATAACAACCTGCTGTTTCTCCCTCCCTCTCCCTCTGGTCTGAATGTGACCAGAACCCGTTGCCAACCTGAGCAGATCTGTGCCAGGCAGAGGGGAAGAGCATCAGACATGAGGAGGGGTTGCATCAAGAAATGGAACCGGGAGGAGATGCTGAGCGATGAGCTAATGGCCGCCACCATCGGGAATGTTGATTGGCTGCGGCTGAGCCTGGACAAGGCGAAGAATAGGGTGGCGGTGGATTGTCAAGTAGGTGGTCCACCCTGCCCTTGTCCATCCGACACATCCCACACCCTCCATCCCCCCACATCGTTCTCACCACCAGCTGTTTCCCTGAGGGCAGGAGGGTTCAGGACCAGCCCCAACCCCAGTTGTGGACTCGGCAGATATCCTGGACAACACTGGAATATTCCAACATCCTCCACGCTGTCCCATCACACTCTCCCAGGGGCAGACACAGAATGAAGCTCCCTCTGCACAGACCCATCACACACTCCCAGGGTCAGACACAGAGTGAAGCTCCCTCCGCACTGTCCCAACACACATTCCTGGGGTCAGACACAGAGTGAAGCTCCCTCCGCACAGACCCATCACACACTTTCGGGGTCAGACACAGAGTGAAGCTCCCTCCGCACAGACCCATCACACACTTTCGGGGTCAGACAGAGAGTGAAGCTCCCTCCACACCATCTATCACCAGAATAAGGTGATGAGTTACGTTGGAAGTGAATGAGCACATTTGTGAGATTTTACTTTGGCCCTATATCTCGGTGTGACTACTCACTGCTGTCTCTCACCGTGTCTGTGTCCTTGTCTCGCCAGGGCTACAACACCATGCACTACGCTGCTCAGAGCGGATGGCTGCAGGGCCTGAGGGTGTTGGTGGAAGAGTACCACATGGACATGAATATGCCTGACCCCAGAGGCATCTGCCCCCTGCACCTTGTCCTCAACAAGGAGCACGGGTCCCACGCTGACCACTGCCTCAAATACCTACTGGATATTGGAGCTGACCCCAATGTGTAGGTGATCACAAGCCGCTATAAGACGCAGGGACTCCTGAGGGGTGTCTAAGGGTCCTGAAGCAGCAGGGGTTGGACAGAGCCCTCTGAGGCACGAGTTTACTATCTATGCAGCCATTGGGAACCTGGTGGGTGGACGGTGATAGAGACCAGCCCACAGGGGGAGGGGAGAGCATAGACCCTCCACAGTAGATCAGATCTCAAAACACAACGGTGTGTTAAATCACACCTCCCCAATACCCCCACTCATGCAACCTCCAGGGCAGGAGGCTGAGCAGAGAATTGGGAGGATGGAGGGTATATGATCAAGACCAGGGACAGAGAGTGTCTGCGAGGGGATGGGTGTCTGCAGGGGTGGGTGTCCGAGAGGGGGGAGGGGGAAGAGAGAGGGTATCCATTTGGGAGAGTATCCACAGGGGAGAATATCCACAGGGGAGAGTATCCACGGGAGAATGAATTTCCACAGGGGGAGGGGGGAGAGTGTATACGGGGGCTGGGTCAGTGGTCCAGGGGTGTGGTGGGGAGAGGGTGTCCATGGGGGAGAGGTGGTAACAGGGAAAGAGTGTCCATGGGGTGGGGGAGAAGAGTGTCCACGGAGGGGGGAAGCGTGTCCATGGGGGTGGTGGTAAAGAGTGTTCGCAGTGGGGGTGGCGGAAGAGGGGAGCGTATCTGTGGGGGTGGTGGAAAAGTGTACAAAGTGGAGGAGGAGAGAGTGTCCATGGGCGGTGGGGGGGGGGGGTTGGTGGAAGAGTGTACTGAGTGGAGGCGAGAGTGTCCGTGGAGGGGGGGAGAGTGGAAGAGTGTACTGGGTTAAGGGTAGATTGCGGAGGAAGAGTTTTCCGGGGGGGGGGAGGGTAGGGTAGAGCATTCACAGGCAGAGGGGTCAGACTGAAGGGAAGATTCTGGATTGGGGTCCCCTCTCTCCTTTCTATCCAATCTCCAGTGTTGACAGGCATGACTTCTCTTCCAGCCAGACCATCGACGGTCAGTCCCCACTTCATCTTGCAGCCAAGGCTGGTTTACTCGACTGCATTACCATGTTGGTGGAAGCAGGAGCCAACGTCATGGTCAGGAACAAGGAGGAGCAGAGACCCCTCGACCTGGCCAGAATCTGGGGTCACCGCACCTGTGCAAGGTCAGTTCTCTGTTACTTATGGATCTCCCAATGCCACCCTCATTGGCAAGCGATTGACCATTATATTCTTTCTAATAAGTCTATGATCTTTATTTTCGTTGCTGGAGAAAAGCAAATCACAGACGTCTACTGAGTTGACACATTAAAGTGCAGGGTGCAAACATGGTGGAGAAACTCTGCAGGTCCCACAGCTTTCAGAGGAAGTAAAGCAAAGTTTTGCCAATGGGAGCTGAAAGCTGGTGTTCATTCCAAGAGGAATAGAATACAAGAGCAGGCATGTGATGTTGAGACTTTACAAGGCAGTGGTGAGCCCTCACATGGAGAATTGTGAGCAGTTCTGGGCTCCTCGTTTAAGAAAGTATGTGCTGACGTTGAAGAGGGTTCAGAGGAGGTTCAGAAGAATGATTTGGGGAAGGAAAGGGTCATAGGAGGAGCGTTTGACAACTCTTGGCCTGGATTCATTGGGATTTAGAATGAGAGGGATCTCAATTAAATATTTCGAATGTTGAAAGGCACGGACAGAGTAGATGTAGAAAGATTGTTTCCCGTGGTGAGAGAGTCTAGGACAAGAGGATACAAATTCAGGATTGAAGGATGTCTACTTAGAACAGAGACATGGAGGAATTTCTTCAGCCAGAGGGTGGTGAATCTGAGGAATTTGCTGCCACAGGCGGTTGTGGAGGTTGGGTCATTGGGTGTATTTACGGCAGAGATTGAGAGGTTCTTGATTAGCCAGGACATCGAAGGTTATGGGGAGAAGGTCAGATCAACATTTTGTGCCTTTGTTAGAAACCTGGTAAAACAGGCAGTCAACTGAATAAAGAGGTGAGAGGGAGGGGGAAGAGGAGAGGAGAGGAGGGAGGAAGGGGCAGGGGGAGGAGTACAGGTTCGAGGTCAGAGGTGGGAGGGTATAAGAGAAAGCTGAGCAATGATGGGGAGAGGGTAGCTCTCTGATAGGAGGAGGATGGGAAGCGTATGGGGAGCTGGAGGAAAGGAGGCAGTGGTGTAGGGGAGGAGAGAGACCGACAGATAGCACTCCAAGACCCTCTCGAGTCCTTGCGCTTACACCCCCAGCGGATCTCACTTGCCATGACCTGCCACTTCGCCGCACCCACTTGCTGAACTGCTGGGTCTTCATTATCTGACTCCTGGCGAAGGCCCCGGGCCAGAAACGTTGGTCACCTTGTGGTCGCTGTGTAGTTTTGTGTCTCACACTCGACCCCAGCATCTGCAGACTTTCTTAGAATACAGTGGAGGGCTTCAGAACACCACGTATCAAGAAGATTGACTAGGATGTTAGCCAGACATCAGGAACTGAGTTCCAGGGAAAGGTTAAACAGGTTAGGACTTTATTCCCTGGAGCGTAGAAGAATGAGGGGAGATTTGATAGAGGTATTTAAAATTATGAGGGGGAGAGACAGAGTGGATGTAGGTCAGCTTTTTTCACTGAGGCTGGGTGAGATACAAACCAGAGAACATGGGTTAAGGGTGAAAGGGGAAAGGGGAAAGGTTTAAGGGGAACTTCAGGGGGAACATCTTCACACAGAGTATTGGGGGTGTGGAACGAGCTGCCAGCCGAGGTGGTGAATGCGGGCTCATTTAAGAAGAATTTGAACAGGTACATGGATGGAATGGGAGAGCTATGGACTGGGTGCAGGTCAGAGGGACTAAGGAAAAAAAATGGTTTGGCACCAACTAGACGGGCCAAAGTGGCCTGTTTCTGTGCTGAAATGTTCTATGGTATATGATCCCACCACAAGACACATATTCCCCTCTCTGCCTTCCGCAGGGACCAGTCCCTCCTGATTCCCTCATGCACTCATTCCTCTCCACAGTACCTTCCCCTGCGACCACAGGAGATATTCCCCTTGTGCTGTAATGTTCTATGCCTGATCTGGCCTGTGTGAGGGTCGGTCCTTGTGTTGCAGGTACCTGGCTGACCTGATGTGGAAATCAAACGCGAGGGTGCTCCTCAGGGAGACGCGGAAGCTGCATGAGCTGAAGTTGGTCTTGCTGTCAGAGGAGAGGCAACTGCGTGAATTGGAACAGGTAGAGCAAGCCCTAGGCGGCAACGAGGGGCCGGGAGCACACCCTCAGTCCAGACACTCTATTCTGGGTCAGGGCTCAGAACCTGGGAGTGGAATTGTCGATATGTCACAGGCCAGCCGTAAGAATCTCTGAAGGCTGAAAGGATGGATGGTCAGATTTCCCCCCCACCCCCAGGGTAGCAGCATCACACACAAGTGGACATGTGATTAAGATGGGGGGGAGTTCAATGGAGATGGGGGGGAGTTCAATGGAGATGGGGGGGGGGGGGGAAGAATCATTTTTTTTATGCCCAGAGAGTGTTGGGTGCCTGGAGTGGGCTGTCAGAGGCAGTGGTGGAAGCAGATACAACAGTTGTGTGTGAGGTAGGCGCATGGATATTGAGTGGAGTGATGGGATCATATGCAGGAAGCAGGGAGTTAGTTTGATTTGATAGACTGAGGCCACCCGCAAATTGGAGGGACACCTTGTGTTCCATCTGGGCACCCTCCAACCAGACATTGGCAAGACCTTAAGATTATAGGAGCAGAAATAGGCTATTCAGCCCATCGAGTCTTACCTGCTATTTAATCATGATCCATTTCCCCACTCAGCCCCACTGCCCGGTCTTCTCCCCATAACCTTTGCCGCCCTGGCTAATCAAGAACCCATCAATCTCTGCCTTAAATACACCCAATGGCCCGGCCTCCACAACCGCCTGTGGCAACAAATTCCTCAGATTCACCACCCTCTGGCTGAAGAAATTCCTCCACATCTCTGTTCTAAGTGGATGGCCTTCAATCCTGAAGTTGTCCCCGACTCTCCCACTGCTGGAAACAACCTTTCTACATCTACTCTGTCCATGCCTTTCAACATTCAAAATGCTTCAATAAGATTCTCCCCCCTCCCCCCCACCACCACCTCATTCTCTCAGACAACACCCCAGTAAATCTCTGCAACTCTTTCTATCTTATTGACATTTTCCTGTATTTTGGTGACCAAACCTGTACACAATACTCCAAATTTGCCACATCAATGTCTTGTACAACTTTAACATAACATCCCTGTACTCAATACTTAAATTTTGAAATTCTCTGGGGCCGGATGCAAAATACCAGATTGCTGTGTGAAGTTTCGGAAGGTTGGGGGAGTTGGGGATGATGCTGAAGGTTGTCGTAGGTTACAAAGAGATACAGATGGCGTTGAATCCTGATAAGTGTGAGGTGATCGGAAATCTGATGCATTTTTGAAGGTCAAACCAGAAGGCTGAGTGCAGGGTTAATGGTCAGTTACCTAGGAGTGTGGATGAACAGAGGGACCTTAGGGTCCAAATCCATACATCCCTCAAGGTCATCGCACAGGTCAATAGGATAGTTAAGAAGGCCTATGGGATGCTGGGCTTCATTAAAAGGGGGATTGAATTCAGTAGAGAGGTCATGTTGCAACACTACAAATCTCTGGTGAGACCCCACAGAGTATTGTGTTGAGTTCTGGTCATTACAGGAAGGATGTGAAAGCTATGGAGAGGGGGCAGAGAAGATTTACTAGAAAGTTGCCTGGATTGGAAAATAAGTCTTATGAGGCAAGGTGAGCAGAACTGGGGTGAAGGACAAGAGGAGACCAAAGCTAAAGGTTCAATTATTGTCATGTAATGCACTTTTACCTCAGTGGTTCTCAACCTTTTGCCACTCACATACCACTTTAAGTAATCCCTCTGCCATCAATGCTCTGTGCTTAAGGTGGGAAGTAAAAGTTTGAAAACCACTGTTTTAATCGTCCCTCATTGACTCGTTATGTGCACGGTTTCAGAACCCCAAAGGAAATGGGCCAATGACAATTTTTCTCAAGCAAAATATTTCAAGAACTAGAGCAGTGGTTCTCAACCTTCCCTTCCCATTTACATCCCACCTTTAGCAATCCCTTACTAATCACAGAGCACTGATGGCACAGGGATTACTTAAAGTGGGATGTGAGTGGAAAGGAAAAGTTTGAGGACCACTGTGTGCCAAAAGCTCTCTCAAAGACCCTATCCACCTGACATACTCCCTCTCCTCCAGCTCCGGGTTGTGTGTAGAGCAGATGAAATGACCAGTTGATTTGTGTTGATGTAGGAAAGGCGGGAGCAGCTGTCCAACGAGCTGTACACACTCTGGTTGGAGAGGAAGGGTCTGCCCGACACAGTGAGGGTGGCTCCAAGTTTGTACCAACCACGCAGCACCCCATCGCAGGAGACGCTCAGGGAACCATGGGAGACGCCAAGCATGGACGGCAAGGTGCGGGGCCTGGCTTGCCGATCGAAGGTCACCAAACCGGGCACTGCAGAGGCTCCAGACTGCGCTGCACCTGCCAAGGGTGGCGTCTGCTGGTGGCACCTGCTCCAGCCGCATGACTTTGGAGCTTCCTACCAGCTGGAGGTGAACCGGCGGGGGGCTGAGCTCAGGCCGAAGGTGGACGGAGGGGCAACCAGGCCTCTGCCCAACCTGCCCCTTCACATCCTCCAGCGCGAGCTGTTCCCCGCCTCCACCTCCCAGCGGCTGAAGGTGCCTGAGGGGTTCGCGCCCCTTCACATCTTTGACATTCCCAAGAAGCGGCCCATGCCCCCGGGAGAGTGGCTGGAGCTTGGAGTGACCCTCTCCAGCCCCACCAGCACCTCTCCTCATTCTGAAGGGGCACCCCGATCTGTGACCAGGCCTTGCTCCTCCCCACAGGGCAGCACTGGGTCTCACAGGGGACTCGGACCACCGCCAGCGGTGACCCCAGACTGTGGGGCAGCTCTGAGGGGAGGATGGGTATTACAAAGGCCTCAGGTCCCTGCTGGAAGACACCCCAGCCCACGGGGCAACTCCAAGAGGAGGAATAGGTCTCACAGAAGTTTCAGGCATCCACCAGCAGAGTCCCCAGCCTGCAAGGACATTCACCAGCAGGGACCTGAGCCCATGTGGACCCCCACCAATATTGACCCCAGCCCTTGGACCAGCCTGGAGGGAGCAATGTAAGGCCTGAGCAACCCCCTCAACTGGATTTTCACCCTGCCCCCTTGGTTCAGGAGACAGGACAACAGCATTCTCCCTCCTGGCCTGAACAAGTCAACCTGAAAACAGGAGCAGAAGGAATTCCCTGGCTGTTCATGTCTTCCCCAACCACCCCACCATCCCATCCCTCTATCCGACTCCACACCCTTCCAACCAGGCTCCACATCCACCCTGTGGTTGGATGATGGTCACCCTTTCATGAGGCGGCGTGAGGGCAGACCCAGTGACCTGGGTTCCAGGCCTAACTTTTGTCCAGGGTCTGGTCTGGATGTTGGGCCCTGAGTCTGAACCCTGGCTCTTGGACCAGACTCAAGGGTGATGGGTCTGGGACATGTGCCTGACCTGGGTCCTGTGTCCAGGACCAGTCTCCTGGCCCTGGCCTTCCTGGGTCTGGCTCCTGGCCTGGGTGTGAGCTGCAGGGGAACACCTCCGACCAGCAGAGGCATCAAATGGGAATGTGGCCCCAGCACCAGCCCGACCTCTTCCTCCCACCCCGGGGGGGCCTTAACTAGGCCAAGAACCCCAAGGCCGGACACTGGGAAGCTCTGCTCTTGCAAATAAACCGGCCTAGCTGCAGGTTTGCTTTTATTCTTTACAGAAATAGTCAAGGAATTAAAGCTCACATCACAAATTCCATCCTGCCTCACTTGACAGAAATCATCACTGCTGCTTGTATGCTTGTGAAGGGAAGGAGAGGAGGTTGGGGGAGTCTCACTGCTTTGTAACCAGCCTTCACAGAGGGATGGGGACCGTGCTCTGTCACAAAACCATCCCAGCTGTGGATACCAAGGTGGTGGGATTCCACGGGACAGACGTCAGCTGGGTTGCCCTCCAAACAAACAGACATCAGGATATGGGTGGGAAGGGGGGGAAGCAACAGATCAACAAGCAAACACAGTTTGGATCCACAACCCAGCAACAGGTGTCATTAAACAGGCACTTTCACCATCCTTCGGTGAACCCACTCCCCCAGCGCCCCGTTACTGACTGTACCCCCCACTGACATTAATCCCCTCCCTCACACCATCCCTGTGACTCCTCCAGCACCGTTACTGACTGTACCCCCACTGGCATGAATCCCCTCCCACACCCCGACCCTCAGTGACCCCAGCTCCCCGTGTCGCTGACTGTACCCCCCCCTCACACCGTCCCTCAGTGACCCCTCTCCTCCCAGCTCCCCGTGTCGCTGACTGTAACCCCCCCCTTCCTCACACCATCCCTTAGTGACTCCTCTCCCCCAGCCCTGTACACCCCCACTGAAGCCATCACAGCTCCAACTCTTTTCCCCGTAACCCCTCTCCATGGAACACTCCCCCCATACAAATTCCTCTTCCCTTCCATAATAATCACCTAGTGCATGACTCAAAATGTTCCTCCGTTGGGGAGAAAATAATCCAGTCAAAATAGTTTAAAAATGTGTGGTTAGCCAGGAAGCGAGGAGGAGAGACCCTCTGGCAGGATTGCACCAAGACTTGCATTGAGCCCAGTAGTTTACTGGAAGCATCAGTGGCCAAGTGTACACTGTTATCAAAGATGATGCAATGCATGGGAACTCCATTAGATTCTCCAAATGGAACTAGATTGGTTTTTCATTGGTTCAAAGTCCTTTTACATTCCAAACTGTGCAAAAATGTTTAAAATCATCAACATCAATTACTCCTGAGGAGGCGAGAGCAGTTAGTGAAGAAATGAATCCAAAATGAATTCCGAGTTGGTGTCCAAGGACAGAGCTCATCGTTCTCCATTTTATTCAGTCTCTTGGTCTCTGCTCCCCTCTCTTCCACCTCTCTGACAGTTCAAGCACAGCTCTGGCTGGCACCTGCCCAGAGCTGTCAGTAGATCTTCTGTCGACTGGGAAGGATGGCCTCCTTGATGAAGGAGAAGATCACCAGGATTCCCGACCTCTTATTCCTCTTCCCCTTGGTGAAGTAATTTGACACAACGTCGTCTGTGGGCAGTAAAGTCATCATCAGCCAATCAAACTCTCCCTCAAATGAACTCATTCACCTGCAGTCCAATCCAAGGATACACGCTCAAATCCAACAGTGACTGGGGGCGTGGGGGGGCAGGGAGCAGATACAGTCCCAGAAACATGGGTGTTTGGCACACTACCCTTCATTGGTCAGGGGATTGAGTACAGGAGTAGGGACATCGTGTTACAAGACGACACAGATAGCGCCAGCACCTTAGGTTCGAATCCCATGCTGTCTGTAAGGAGTTTGTACCTTCTCCCCGTGTCTGCCTGGGTTTTCCCCGGGGGGGGGGGGCTCCGGTTTATCCCACCCTTCAAAATGTTCCGGGGGCTGTAGGACAATTAAATGGGCCAGAAGGGCCTGTTACCGTGCTGTATGTCTAAATTTAATTTGAACCTCCCATCACCATAAACTATACTGACAACCCCAAAAAAAGATCTGTCTGCACTACTGAAACATCACTTACTGTACCTGTGAATACTTATTTATCCTCAGTCCTGGTTGCCTCATTACAGGAAGGATATGGAAGCTGTGGAGAGGGGGCAGAGGAGATTCACCAGGACGTCGCCTGGATTGGACAACGTGTCTTATGAGGCAAGGTTAGCAGAGCTGGGACTTTTCTCTTTGGAGTGTAGAAGAATGAGAGGAGACTGAACAGGGGTCTACAAGGTTATGAGAGGCATAGATAGGGTGGACAGCCAGCGTCTGTTTCCCAGGGCAGGAATAGCAAATACGGAGAGGACGTCTGTTTAAGGTGAGAGGAGGAGAATTTAGGGGAGATTTTTTTTAGAGTGGTGGGGGCCTGGAACGCATTGCGTAAGCAGTGGTGGAGATACTACAATAGGGGCATTTAAAAGACACGTAAATAGACACATGGATGTAAGCAGATGCGCAGTGCCGCTGGGGCTCACTGGAGCGCCAATCTGGCACCTCATGGGGCCGCTCTCCCCAACCCCTACTGCGTGCTATTCTGGACATGCAAGGAACCTGTTTCTTCCGTGACCAGTCTTCCTCCTTCCTAACCTACCACTCGCTCTCAATTACACAATGCCAAATACAACATGGCGTCCACCAAGGCCAGGTCTCGCAAAACCTCCTTGTTGCCTTTCTTTGGTGCGCTCCGGCGCCAAAAGAATTAGCACTGCACCCCTGGATGTAAGAGAAATACAGAGTTATGGGTGTGAGGTTCTGAGAGGCACAGATAGGGTGGGGGGGCCCTGTTTCCCAGGGCAGGAACTGCAAACACCAGAGGACATGCATACAAAGTGAGGACAGAGGTTGGTTTTATTTTCACACACAGAGTTATGGGTACCTGGAATTTATTGCCAGGGGTGGTGGTGGAGGCTGGTACAAAAGGGACATTTAATTGTGACAGATTTTTTATATTTTATGTTGTATATAGAATGTTTTTGGGAGATAAATTGTGGGGTTTTTTAAAGTGTAGGTCACAAACAAACTCAAACACTTCACAACACAGAGCTCTGGTCAAGCCAGATAGTCCATGCTCCGAGTGCCTTCACAACCTTTGAAGGATGCCTATAGATCCTTCACAAGTAGGTGTTAATTGGACCTGCTGTGGAAAAATTGATTATTGTTTTGGAAAGCAACAGATGAACGAACTCAGAAGATTAGGTCCAGTGCCGGAGTCTGTCTGAGTGCAGTTTGATGTTCCAGGAAGGTCATGTGGTTTTGCAATCAGAGGGAATCAAACATGTTTTCCTCTAAGTGCGACAGAGAGAGAAATAAAGAGACTGCTGGTTTTCTGCAGTGGCTTTTGGAAGCTTGTTTGAAAACCCCATTTTGAAGACTGGTTGTGACTGCTTAGTTCAGCCTGGTCAAAGCCCTTGTGGTCCACACAAGAGGAGAGGACTGGCTGTATAATGTTTCACTTGAAATAAGAGAAACAGAAAAGGAACTCTGGTGACCTGGAGGAAAGAGGCAATCATATGGAAAACCCTTAACAGGCAAGTTATAAACATCCACTTATAAACATCTGGATAGACAGGGTCTGATCAGGAGCACTCAACATGGATTTGTGGGAGGAAGGTCATGTTTGACCAATCTGATTGAATTTTTTGAAGAGGTGACTAGGAATGTGGATGAGGGTAGCGCAGTGGATGTTGTCTATATGGACTTCAGTAAGGCCTTCGATAAGGTACCACATGGAAGGTTAGTTAGGAAGGTGCAGTCTTTAGGTATAAATTTTGAGATAGTCAAATGGATTGAACATTGGCTGAAAGGGAGAGGCCAGAGAGTGGTAGTGGATAATTGTCTGTCAGGTTGGAGGCCGGTGACCAGTGGTGTGCCTCAAGGATCTGTATTGGGCCCATTGTTGTTTGTTATATACATTAATGATCTAGATGATGGGGTGGTGAATTGGATTAGTAAATGTGCAGACGATACTAAGATAGGTGGAATAGTGGATAATGAAGAAGGTTTTCAAGGATTGCAGAGGGATTTGGGCTGCTTAGAAAAGTGGGCTGAAAAATGGCAGATGGAATTTAATGCTGATAAGTGTGAGGTGCTTCATTTTGGTAAGAAGAATCAGAACAGGACATACGTGGTAAATGGGAGAGCATTGAGGAATACAGAAGAGCAGAAAGATTTAGGAGTGACGGTACATCGTTCCCTGAAGGTAGAAACTCACGTGAATAGGGTGGTGAAGAAGGCTTTTAGTATGCTGGCCTTTATCAATCATTGCATGGAATATAGGAGTTGGGAGGTGATGTTGAGATTGTATAAGACGTTGGTGCGGCCTAATTTGGAGTTCTGTGTGCAGTTCTGGTCGCCTAATTATAGGAAGGATATAAACAGAGTGGAGAGAGTGCAGAGAAGGTTTACCAGAATGTTGCCTGGGTTTAAGCATCTGGAGTATGGGGAGAGATTGGACAGATTGGGTCTTTATTCTTTGGAGCGTAGAAGGTTGAGAGGGGATTTGATAGAAGTATTTAAGATTATGAAAGGGATAGACAGAATGGATGTGGATAGACTATTTCCGTTAAGAGGAGGAAAGATTAAAACAAGAGGACATGAGTTAAGAATTAAGGGGCAGAGGTTTAGAGGTAACATGAGGGGGAACTTCTTTACTCAGAGAGTGGTAGCTGTGTGGAATCATCTTCCGGGAGAAATAGTGGCGGCGGAGTCAATTGTATTATTTAAGAAAAGGTTGGACAGGTATATGGATGAGAAGAAGATGGAGGGTTATGGGCATTGTGCAGGGAGGTGGGACTAGAAAGGGGTGTTTGGTTCGGTGCGGACTAGAAGGGCCTAATGGCCTGTTTCCGTGCTGTAATTGTTGTTATGTTATGTTAAGTTTCTTCGGCAAGACACTGATAATGGCTGATCAGAAGGAATCAGTTTGTGTCAAACCAGCAACAAATCTCTCTCTGAAAACTGACAAGAACCTTCCTAAACAGTAACCATTTACCTTTCAAGCACCAGAGCCTGGTGAAGATTCATAAATGTTAAATTCTGTGCACAGTCTAAGAATTGCCTGATACCGGTGAATTTGGAGGAGTGAGAAGTGAGATTGAACTGTAAATCAAAGAACTTTTCTGAACTTACCCACACATTACAAACATGTGCTTAGAATTAGAAGGGGGTTAAGTTAATAGTAATAAGTTAAAGTTTGATCCTGTTTTCATGTTTAAAGAAAATTAAAAGTAACTTTTCTTTAAGTAACCATTTGTCTTGGTGAATTTCTAATGCTGCTGGGTTTTGGGGTCTTCTGGGCCTGTCACATAAGACTCTTGGACAGGCACATGGCTTAAATAAAAATAGAGGGTTATGAGGTAGAAAGGGTTTAGTATTTTTTGGTAGGAATATTTTGGTCAGCACATCATCGAGGGCCGAAGGGCCTGTACTGTGCTGCAATGTTCTATGCTTCTGTCTTGGCATACTGGGGTAATGTATACCATCATAGTTGGTGTATCTCATGTTTCTGTCTGGCAGCAGCAAGTCGGAATTGCCGTGCATCTGAACATTGTACTCCTGTATATAACAATAAAGTCTCACCACTCTTATGCACATGAACAAGCGAGCGGCCCCATGTGCCTAGCGGTGCTCACCTCCATGTTGGATTGTGGATGGAAGGACATTCTCCCCAGCAGACAGTGACACGAAGAAGGAGAAAGGAGTTATCCAGAGGCACATTGTGAAGTAGGCCAATACCTGGACACAGCATAAAGTTCAAAGTTCAGGTTTATTATCAGAGCACACACGTGACATCACATACAACCCCAAGACTCTTCTTCTCGCGGGCCAGGCAGAATTTCTACCTGTCGGGAATGCAAACCGTACTCAAGAAGAAGATACGTACTCAAATGAGAGAAATCTAAGGTTGTAGAGAGAGAAGGACGAGGTAGCTGAGTCATCGCAATGACCAAGCGAGCAGTTGAATTATTAACCAAATGGGCATGTGCCTTTATCGCCGGGGTTTCAGTGTTGTGGTCTCTCTAATGTCAAGGGGACCAGAAATGAGGGTCAGGTTTACTGTCACATGCAGTAACAGAGGTTGTTTTGTGAGCAGACCCATGAGACATCTCATACATAGTACACGCAGGACACAGTGCCGAAGGCAGCATCATTTTACTATCATGAGGTTCACTCAGGAGTCTGATTACAATAGGAAAGAAATTGTCCTTGAATCTGCTGAGCGAGATCATCACAGCATAGAAAACAGGCCCTTCCGGTCTGTGCCAAACTATTTTTCTGCCTGGTCCCACTGACCTGCACCCAGTCCATAGCCCTCCATACCCCTCCCATCCATGGACCTGTCCAAATTCTTCTAAATGTTAAAATTGAGGTCACATTCACCACCTCAGCTGGCAGCTTGTTCTACACTCCCATCCAACCTCAGTGAAAAAGACCTGCTTACATTTACTGAACATTTACTCTGTCTGTCATAATTTTGTCAACTCCAACCTCCCTCCAGGAAATAAAGTCCTAACCTGTTTAACCTTTCCCTGTAACTCTGTTCCTGAAGTCCAGGCAACATCCTAGTCAATCTTCTCTGCACTCTTTCTATCTTATTGATAGCTTTCCTGTAGTTAGGTGACCAGAACTGCACACAATGCTCTAAATTTGGCCTCACCAATGTCTGATACAACTTCACCATAACATCCCAACTCAACACTTTGCTGTCTAAATCCTCAGGAAAGGAAAGCTACCGCCTTCACAAGAGGGCACAGCTTCAGGATTGAAGGGCGTCCATTTAGAACAGAGATTTGGAGAAATTTCTTCAGCGAGAGGGTGGTGAATCTGTGGAATTTGTTGCCACAGGTGGTTGTGGAGGCCGGGTCATTGGGTGTATTTAAGGCAGAGATTGACAGGTTCTTGATTAGCCAGGGTGGCAAAGGTTATGGTGAGAAGGCCGGGCAGTGGGGAAATGGATCAGCTTGTGATTGAATGTGTTGTAACCGTGGCCAGAAATGTTAAATAAGGAACCGAACTCCCACTCTTGGTTACCCAGAGTAATGAAATCTCAGACATAGAGGTTTCCCAAAACACCGTGTTCTTAACTTTGACTCTCCATAGACTACTTACACAAAATGGCGTAAACTATTTATAATATTTGCACAAAGCTTGTGACTTCAAGTCACAAGGCAATCTCGTGAGTCCTTTAGTTAATGGATGGATCCCACTCCTGGTGAGTGTGGGTCACTCTGATTAGGACTCCCTAGCAGAATGGTGGGGCAGACTCGATGGGCTCAATGGCCTATTTCTGCTCCGAGCTCTTCACCTATTCTGGGTGCTTCATGCAAAGGACAACTCTCCCTCGCCCTCCGACGATTCCCAAAAAGCAGCCAACACATTAAAGGACTCATCTCACCCCAGCCAAAGTCTCTTCACCTACCCCCACCCCCCCCCGCCTCCCACCCACCCCTTCCCAACAGGAAGATTCGCAAGTGTGGGATCACCCGCCACAGCCCCTACCCCCCCCCCCCCACCCTCTTTCTGGGCATCAGCCTGATTTCTGGCACTCCTGAAGACTGTCCCAGCCCGAAACTTTGTCGGTGTTTTGCTTCCTGTGGATGCTGTGCGACCTGCAGCACTTTTTCATAGGACAGTTTCTATCTCGATGGTATCAGACACATAAAGGAACCACAATATAGTAAAATTACGTTCTCATTTCTCTGACCAAACTGACGTTTTAAAATTTTTGAACATTTTATTTACAACACAGTAGAAGTTCCCATGGTAGGAATAATCTGTTTTCCATTTTAAATTTAGACAGACAGGCCCTTCTGGCATACAAAGCTGCACCGTCCCATTTTCCTACAACCCCAGATGTTTTTTTAGAGGGTGGGAGGAAACCAGCGCACCCGGGGAAAACCCACACCGGGCACGGGGAGAATATACAAACTCCTTACAGACAGCGCCGGCTGTGAAAGCTGGTCACTGGCGCCGTTATTACAATGCACTAACCATGCCACCCTGTAACCCTGCCCTCGTGTATGATGTCTGACTTGTGCTATGTATGGGACGTTGAACAGGTCTGCTCGCAAAAGAATCTTTATCACTGCACCTCAGTACATGTGACAATAAACCTGAACCAAAACTGGCCCTGGGCATCCTAAGTGTTCTACTGAACCCTTCAACTCAGGGCAACAAGATTGGCATTGAATCCTGATATCTGCAGAGGATTAAGTTCTGAAATGGTTCCACACCTTGGTTTCACGTTTGCCGAAGTATTTCCCCCAACGTCTTCCGTTATTGTTGACAGTTTTGAAGCTCCCGTTTCACGCCCACCAATGGAGTTCAACAAGTCTGCAGATGCTGGGATGGGTGGAGTGTAGTGCACAAATGTGCTGGAGAAATTCGGCACCATCACGTGGCATCCAGAGGAAGGGTCACCAACATTTCAGGCCTGGCCCTTCGATAGGAGTATCTAAAAGCAGGCAGGCACCTGAATCCTGAATGAAAAGGTGTAGGGGGGGAAGGGGGAGGGGAGCACAGGCTAAAAGTTAAAGAGGGCCTCGGTAGATACAAGTGGGAGGGTCAAAGAGAATACAAGATGAGAAGTGACGGGGAGAGAGGGCAGCTCTCTGAGAGAAGGAAGGGAAGGGGGGGTGGGGAGCTAGAGGAAGGGAGACAGAAGGTCCTCTTGCCTGTTAGCCTGTACTCCTCCCACTGCCCCTTCTTAAATCTCTTATTTTTTTCAATTTTTAAAATTAAATTTATACATACAGCACAGTAACAAGCCCTTTCGGCCCATGAGCCCGTGTTGCCCAATTACACCCAATGGATACAACCCCCAGTATGTTTTGAAGGGTGGGAGGAAACCAGAGCCCACGGGGAAAACCCATGCAGACATGGGGAGAACATACAAGCTTTTTGCAGACAGTGCGAGATTTTAACCTCAGTTGCTGGGGCTGTAACAACGTTGCGCTAACCGCTACGCTAACCGTACCGCACTCATCTCTCCTCCCTTTCAATCTCCCCACCTGTTTTTTCAGGCACCTGCCTATCTCTGCTTGGTGACTAAGGCCTCAGGCCCGAAAAGTTGGTCACCCTTAACTTGCTCTGGCTGCTGTGTGACATGCTGAGTTTCTCCAGCGTGTTTGTGTGTTGCCCGCAGCCACTATTGGCCTGCCCTGACCCAGTGGAATGAGTCATCGGCCTGTGGACTGGAGAAGGGGAGAGGTTGTCCAACACATCCTCCCACCTCCCTCTTTTCTCGGCCACCATGCCCCGTCAGAGGCTCCCATGTTGCCAGGGAACGGACGGCGCCAAGAAAACCCATGTTTTGGCATACGCGAGGAGTGCCCCGACAGCTCACAGGCCAACAGCGGAAATGGCAGCTGAACCCTTTACCTCAGCGAAGGGGTAGTACTCCTCTGCAAAGTGTTGGAAGGCCAGGTAGTGGTTAAAGATTACCAGCACTGTGGGGAGACAAGGAAACAGAGTCAAATTCCTCCAGAAGACCATTTACACGACGCCACATTGTGCCAACAATGCTGGCACGGATAGGAGCATCAGGAGGACACTCTACCCCTCGAGCTTGTTCTGCCGTTCAGTAAGGAAATGAGTGGTCTGATTCGAACCCACATCGCCGTTCACCTCTACTAACTCCTCATCGAGGATCAATCAAACCCTTTGCTTCCCTCCAAATTAGAGGCCTGCAACCCTCTGACAGAAAGAAAATTCACCTTGTGTCTTTGAAGGGCCATCCCTTATTCTAGAATCTTCCCTTCACCCACCAAGAGAAAACCATCCTTTCACCCCTCCACCATCTGTCGCACTGTGTAGAGGTTGACCTGACAGAACATGTGGGAGAGGGCGTCACGGTTAGCGTAGCAGCAACCACAACGCTATTACAGCGACCGTGATTCGAACCTGGCACTGTGTGTTTGTACATTCTCCCTGTGACTGTGTGGGTTTGCTCCAGTTTACCCCTAATTAATTACATAACTGTTTATTTTTTTACTGTATAACATAGAACATTACACCACAGTAATGATGTGGTACTAACCCATATATTCCTTTAAAAAGGCGTTTCTTCCATCCATGTGCCTGTTTAAGAGTCTCGTAAATGCCTCTAATGTTCCAGCCTCCACCATCACCCCCGGCAAGGCATTCCAGGCCCTAATGTCGCCCCTAAACTTTCCTCCTTTCACTTTGTACACACGTCCTCTGGTGTTTGCTGATCCTGTCCTGGGAAACAGGTGCTGACCGTCCACCTCATCTATGCCTCTCAGAATCTTGTCGATTCCTCTCATCCTTCTTTGCTCTGCTAAACCCTGCCTCATAAGATTTAGTTCCCAATCCAGGAAATATCCTGGTAAATCTCCTGGCAATGCTTCCACATCATTCCTGTAACATATAAATTATGGGGATTGTAGTTTAATTGGGATATTTGGCTGGCACAGACTCATGGGCCAGAAGGGCCTGTAACCATGCTGTATGTCTAAAAAAAACCAAAGGTTTTTCAACCATATCTCAGGACATACAAAGTTTCCGTCATCTCTTGTCAACTCTGGGAACTCCAAGCTAACGCATGCCCAAACTGTTCAACTTCCCCGCACGAAACCTCATGATTCGATGGTGGAGCAGACTCGAGCCAAATGGCCTACCTCTGATCCTTTATCTTATAGTCTGAGGCAACTTGCCCATTTTAAGCATCTTTCAATAAATCTTCTCTCAGATGCTTCCTACTGCATTAAATTCCTCCCTTAAATAAGGATATTGGACCTGGACCCAGTACCCAGCAATGGTCTCACCAACAATCTGTCTTACCACTGATCTTCTCACGATCAGTAAGATCAACAAGCTGTTTATAGATTCGCTCCCCAGCCCACGTCAATGGTGCTGAGGTGGAGATAGATACATCATCAGGTTTCCAGTGGTGAACATCTCCAGCGACCTGTCCTGTCCACCCACATCCATGCAGTGGCCAAGCACACACCAGAGCCTCAACTTCCTCAGAAGCCTGAGGAGATTTGGCACGTCCTTGCATCCCTCAACACCTTCTGCAGGTGCACCACTGTCAGGGTAAATCACTGCATGGGACAGGAACTGCTCTGCCCAAGACCACAAGTATCTGTTGTAAAAACACAATGCTGGAAAAAGCTGGTCAGTCTACTTTATATAGAACCATAGATCATTACAGCACAGAAACAGCCCCCTTCAGCCTTTAGTCTGTACCAAACCATTTTTTTGTTTGCCGGGTCCCACTGGCCTGCACCCAGTCCACAGCCCTCCATACCTCTCCCTTCCATGCACCTGACCAAGTTCTTCTCATTAATTCCCCTCATGTACCTCTATCAAACTTTCCTTCATTCCTCTACACTCCAGGCCTAACCTGTTTAATCTTTCCCTGTAACTCAGATCCTGACGTCTAGGCAACATCCTAGTAAATCTTCTCCACACTCTTTCTAACTTATTGAACTCTTTCCAGTAGTTTGGTGCCCAAAACTGCACACAATACAGCAAATTTGGCCTCACCAATGTCTGAAACAATTTTGCCATAGCATCCCAACTCCTGAACTCAATACTTTGATTTATGAGGCCAATATGCCAAAAGCTCTCTTTACAGCCCTGTCCATCTGTGATGCCACTTTCAGGGAATTAAGTATCTGTATTCCCAGATCCCTCTGTTCTACCCCACCCCTCAGAGCCAACCATTCACCATGAAAGTCCTTTCTTGGTTTGTCTTTCCAAAATGCAACACCTCACTCTTATTTGCATTAAATTCCATTGGCCATTTTTCTGCCCATTTTTCCAGCTGGTCCAGATCCCTCAACAAGATTTGAAAACATTCTTCACTGTCCACAACATCTCCAATCTTAGTGTCATCTGCAAACTTGCTGATCCAATCGACCACATTATCATCCAGATCACTGATGTAGATGACAAACAACAATAGGTCCAGCACTGATCCCTGAGGCAACACCACTAGTCACAGGCCTCCAGTCTGAGAAGCAATCATTGTGGCTTCTCCCATCCAGAGCCATTGTTGAATCCAGTTCACTACTTCACCATGAATACCCAGCATCTGAACCTTCCTGACTAACCTTCTGTGTGGAACCTTGTCGAAGGCCTTACTAAAGTCCAGGTAGGCAACATCCACATGAGAATTCATCAACCGTCCTCTTAACCCCCACAAAAAACTTAAGATGGTTAAACACAACCTACCACACAGTCATGTTGACTATCCCTAATGTGTCCCTGTCTATCCAAATAATTGCATCTCTTAGAACACCTTCCAATAATTTACCTACTACTGACATCAGCCTCACCGTCCTATAATTTCCAGGGTTATTTTTGAAGCCTTTTTTAAACAATGGAATAACATGAGCTCCCCTACTATCCTCTGGCACCTCACCCATGGCTAAGGACACTTTAAATATTTTGATAGAGCCTCTGTAATTTCTCCAACAGCCTCTCTCAAGGGCTGAGAAAATATCTTGTCAGGTCCTGAGGCTTTATTCACCCTTATTTGCTTTCAGACAGCGAGCATGTCCACCTCTTTAATCTGTACAGGTTTCATGACCTCACTGCACGATTCTGTGCCCATTTCCTGAGCAATACTGATGCAAAAATCCATTTAAGATCCCCCCCATCTTTTTTGTCTCCGTACAAAGCCGACCACTCTGATCTTCAAGGGACCCATTTTGTCCCTTACTCTCCTTTTGCTCTGTAGAAACCCTGAGGATTTTCCTTCACATTGTCACCAAACCAACCTCACGTCTTCTTTTTCCTTCCTGATTTCTTTCTTGAGGTTTTTCTTGCATTTTTAAATCCTCCTCAAGTCCCTCATTTGCTCTGTGTTGCCTCTACCTCTTCTACACCTCTCTCTTCTTCCGAACCCGATCCCCAATATCCCCCGAAAACCAAGGTTCCCTCTGCCTGCTAACCTTGCCTTTAATCCTGACAGGAACATACAAACTCTGTACTCTCAAAATTTCCCCTTTGAAGATCCTCCACTTACCTCACATGTCCATGCCTGAAAACAACTTATCCCAATCCACCACATTCTAGATCCTTTCTCATTTCCTCAAAATTGGCCTTCCTCTAATTTAGAATCTCAACCTGAGGCCCAGACCCATCCTTCTCCATAATTAACTTGAAACGAATGGCATTATGATCACTGGACCCAAAATATTCCCCGACACATACTTCTGTCACCTGTCCTGTCTTGTTCCCTAACAGTATTACACTCTCTCTAGTTGGTATCTCTATATATTAATTTAGAAAACTTTCCTGAACACATTTGACAAAATCCAACCCATCCAGCCCTTTTACAGTGTGGGCGTCCCAGTCAATATATGGAAAGGTAAAATCTCCCATGATCACAACCTTGTGTTTCCTGCAGCTGTCTGCTCTCTCTCTACAGATTAGCTCCTCCAATTCTCACTATTGTCTGGTCTACAATACAACCCTGTGAGTGTGGTCATATCTCTCCCATTCCTCAGCTCCACCCATATAGCCTCAGTAAACGAACCCTCTGGTCTGTCCTGCCTGAGCACAGCTGTGATATTTTCTCTGACGACCAATGCCACTCCTCCCCCGTTCATCAACCATCACAGCTAGAGCAACAGAGCCCAGAACATTGAACTGCCTGTCCTGCCCCTCCTACAACCAAGTTTCACTGATGGCCACAATGTCATCATACCACATGCCAATCCATGCTCTAAGCTCGTCTGCCTTTCCTACAACACTCTTGCATTGAAACAGATGTACCTGAGAACATTTCCACCACGTACAACCAGTTGACTTCTATGCAATTCTCACTATTCATTCTCAGCTCTATCTGCTCTGGCACTCTGGTTCCCTTCCCCACAAATCTAGTTTAAACCCACGGAGCAGCACCAGCAAATCTTCCCGCAAGGATATTAGTCCCCTTTCAGTTCAGATGCAACAGGTCCCACCTTCCCTGGAAGAGCCCAATGATCCAGAAATCTGAAGCCCTCCCTCCTACACCAGGTCTTTAGCCACATGTTAAGCTGCTTTATCCTCCTATTTCTAACCCCACCAGCAATCCTGAGATCACAAACCTGGAGGTCAACCTAGTGTCAAACACCCTGAATTCTCCTTGCAGCACCTCCTCGCCCTTCTTCCCCAAGTCTTTGGTCCCTATGTGGTCCACAACATCTGGCTGCTCACCCTCCCCCCCTGAGAAGGTCATGAACTCGATCTGAGATATCTCAGACCCTGACACCAGGGAGCTAACATACCATCCAGGATACTCGATCTCTTCCACCAAATCTCTTATCTGTCCCTCTAACTATGGAATCCTCATCATTCCAGCTCGCTTCTCCTCCCTTCCCTTCTTAACCACAGCATAGATAAAGATACATAACAAAGTTTCAGACTTGAGCCCTTCAAGGTATATTCTGATACATAGAGAATATACTAGTGGTCCTGACAAGAGGGAGGAGTGCCAGGCCAGGGCACAATGTCATACCAGCATGGTGCCTTGTCAGTGCAGTGCCAGGCCAGCATGGTGCCAAGCCAGGGTTCTGTGCCAGCGTGGTGCAGGCCAGTATGATGCCTAACCTACATGATGTCAGACTAGTGCGCTGCCAGAGCAGGGTGCCAAGCCAACAGGGTGCCATGTCAGGACTCAGTGCCAGGCCAGCACGGTACAAGGCCAGCATGGTGCCAGACCAGGGTTCAGTGCCAATGTGGTGCGATGCCAGGGTGCCACACGGTTCCACATTTGGTACAACACTGAGTATAATATGATGGAGGCCCTTGAACCTAGTGCACGAGGTGGTAGGAGTTAAAGAATGCATCTGTACAGAACCTTCTTCAGCGTGCATGTGCACACACACCCACCCACTCTCAGACACCCATGAATTTGAGGGTCTGATCTCCATCCACAGAACACTCCAGTATAATTACAGCCCCTTCAGCCCACAAAATTGTGCCGACCTATGTAGACCTACTCCACAACAATCTAACCCTTCCTTACCTTACACCCATAAACATCTATTTTTCTTACATACATGTGGTTAAGAGGTTTGAATGTCCCTATTGTACCAGCCTCTAGCACCACCTCTGGAAAGGCATTCCAGGCATCCACCTGTCTAAGGGTCTCGCCTTATACTGCCAGCTCCCCTCCTACATTTGGCCACACCTCACACTTGTTCAGATTAAAATCATAAGATATAGGAGCAGAAGTAGGCCATTCAGCCCACCAAGTCTGCCCCGCCCTTCAATCACGAGCTCATCTATTTCCCCACTCACTCAGCCCCACTGCCCAACCCTCTCCCCATAACCTTTGATGCCCTGGATAATCAAGAACCTATCAACATCTGCCTTTAAATGCATCCATCGTCTTGGCCTCCACAACCGCCTATGGCAACAAATTCCACAGATTCACCACCCTTTGGCTGAAGAAATTCCTCCGTATCTCTGTTCTAAGTGGACACCCTTCAATCCTGAAGTTGTGCCCTCTTGTCCTAAACTCTCCCTCCGTGGGAAACAACTTTTCTACATCGACTCTGTCCACACCTTTCAACATTCAAAATGTTTCAGTGAGATCCCCCTCATTCTCCTCAATCCCAACAAGTCCAGGCCAAGAGTTGTTAAACGTTCCTCATAGGATAACCCTTTCATTCCCGGAATTATCCTTGTGAACCTCCTCTGAACCTTCTCCAATGTCAGCACATCCTTCCTTCAACAAGGAGCCCAAAACTGCTCATAATCCTCCACGTGAGATCTCACCATTGCCTTGTAAAGCCTCAGCGTCACATCCCTGCTCATTTCAAACTGATATCCTGCACTTACCTTCGACAAACTTCCTCACTCCCCACAACTCCTAATGATTTTTGTGCTATCTGCAAACTACAAAACTAATAAACTGGGTTTGGAAGTTAATCAATATGCCATGGCTGCATTAGGAGGATTAGGTTTAGACAAACCCAGACTGTAATCCTGAAAATAAAGTTCTTTGAGGAGCCTGAGATTGTGCTAACTTTTTCCCACTCCTTGGGGAGTGTTAGGAAGGAAGTCGGGAATCATTTACAAATTTAATTTTTCTTAACTTTTTTAAAAATTTAGACATACATAACAGGTCCTTTTGGCTCACAAGCCCGTGACACCCAATTGACCGACAACTTCCGTACATTTCGAACGGTGGGAGGAAACGGGAGCACCCGGGGAAAACCTACACAGACACAGGGAGAATGTGCAAACTCCTCACAGGCAGTGCGGGATTTGAACCACGGTCCCAGTCGCTGGCACTGTAAAGGCGTGGCGCTAATCGTTCTGCCAACCATGCTGCTTGTTTCAACAGCTCACTCCTGCAAGTGACAGTTGATTCAAATTGGGTCAAATCCGGGTTCTAAATCCAAGATTTTATTCACCAAAGATACAGTGGTTCCTAACCTTTTTCTTTCCACTCACGTACCACTTCCCTACACCATTGGTGGTCTGTGATCAGTAAGGGATTGCTTAAGGTGGTATGTAGGTGAGAAGAAAAAGGTTGAAGATCACTGTTTTAATCGTCCCTCATTGACTCGTCATGTGCACGGTTTCAGAACTCCAAAGGAAATGGGCCAATGACAAGTTTTCGCAAGCAAAATATTTCAGTAACAATTGGGTTTAGAGCAGTAATTCTCAACCTTCCCTTCCCACTCACACCCCATCTTAAGCAATCCCTTACTAATCACAGAGCCCCAACTGCACCCAGAATATTTAAAGAGGGATGTGAGTGGGTAGAAAAAGATTGAAAACTGGGTCCAGGTCACAGGTCCTCCACAATGACAGAACAAGTTCAGGAGGCTGAATGGCCTCTTGTTGCCATGACGTCACACCCCATACACAGTCAACCCTTAATGAGCCAATCAACAACAGGCAACAGCAGGTCACCTGTCGACTAGGGTTACTCACCACATGACAATATAAAATTGGGTGATGTGAGCAAAATGTAAGGGAACGTCTGCAGGAGACCGAAGTAGACCAGGTTTGTGAAAAGTCCGACCCCAATCATTAGTATTGGGAAGTTCTCGAAGAAGTAAAGGCCGATTAATACCCCTGTGGAGAACTGAAACAAAGAAACAACAAAGTCTTCAAAGCAGGACACAATCACGTCCTCTTTGACACACAAGCATTCACCCTCTCCCATGTCCGTTGTGGTTGTCTCACCCTCCCTCAAAAGATGGTGAATGCATCTCAGAACATCATGCAAACTTCCCTCCCCTCCACAGAATCCATCTACATCTCCCACAGCCCAGGAAAGGCAGCCGTCCCACTGAAGGACCAGACACACTCTCTTCTTCCTCCCACTCTGCAGCCGTCAGGCTCCTGACCAAACCCCACAAAGTGCTGTCGCGTTGCCATCGCTACGATCTAATTCATCCTTTCACCATAGCTCTATGCTCCATAATTCGGCTTCCATTTACTTCAGCTGGCAGCTTGTTCCACACTCCCAATGTGAAGAAGTTCCTGGTAATGTTCCCCCTAAACTTTTCCCCCTTCCCTCTTAACCCATGGCATCTGGTTGTATCTCACCTACTCTCAGTGGAAAAAGTCTATCTACATTTACTCTGTCCATCCCCCTCATAATTTTCTGGACCTATCAAATCTCCCCTCACTCTTCTACGTTCCAGGGAATAAAGTCCTAACCTGTTTAACCTTTCCCTGTAACTCAGTTCCTGAAGTCCTGGAAACATCCTGGTAATTCTTCTCTGCACTCTTTCTATCTTATTGATCTCGGTATGGCTGTAAACTGGGTGAGTAATCTTCAGATACTCTCAAAGAAGGGCGTCAAAACATGTAGTTGATGTCATGGTCATAACGGCTGGACTGACATGTTGTGTATTGCTGACGATCCCCTGAACTGGTAGAGGAGTCAATGAGATTGTGGCGTTTGGCATCCATCAGTAGTCCATACTTGCGTTAAGAAATCAGCTCCGATGAAGGGTATGGGTACATCAGCAACGATAAAAACCCACCACAGGCCAAGATTAAATGTGAATGATCATTCTCCACATGAAGAAGTGGGCGATTTATTGACAGCTAGTAGTTGAAGAGTAGTGGGAGTACCACGGATATCAGACATTGATGGAGGGAGAAGGCTAATTTCTGCTCAGATGTCTACTAGTAAACTAATGCCCTGGTTTTTCTCTGTAATGTGAAATAGCAGACAACCGTGCAGCTCCGCACCAGGAAGACTTATCGCCCCTAATCCCTGGCTTGGGCATTTCCCTGCTGTTTAGCTCAAGAGCAGGGTAGCACACAGTGTTAAGCCTTTTCACCAAATCTCCAGTGATACCAGCATTTGGTGCCGGTGTACGGCCCCCAATGTAAACAAGGCCACCTTTTCGGCTGCCACTGCAGGCCCGATTCGTGGTGATGTGGCAGGTGGGCACCTGGACTTTGCGCATGAGTATGGCCCAGTTCTGTCATTTCCAATTGCTGTATAGAAGAAAGAGGCTCAGGAGCGCTGACTGTTTGCACCGACCCGCCCAGCACAGCCACCTCTAAGATCTTGTCAGCAATCTTAGCGAGTTCGTCAATGTCTACAGCCTCCGATGTTGATGCGAGTTTGTCAATGTCTACAGCCTCCGATGTTGATGCCAGGATAAGACAAATATCATCAGGCAGGTCCTGTAAAAACAACGGTCTCCTAACAGCTGATACATTCGCCAAAGAAAGTGTGACGGCTTCCTATGCCCCAGCTCTTCCGAGATAAGAAGGCGGAGTAAACGTTGTAGTTCTGAAGCGCTAGTGCACCTGATCAACTCGGCCTTAAGCTTGTTGTAACGGACTTTGACTGGCGGAGAAATTAAGAAGTCACGCACTTCTTGCGCCACCTCCTGTTGCAAAGAGGAGATTACATACGCACAACACGTCTCCGGCGATGTTGTTCTGGGTAGAAAACTGCACCTCCACTTGAGCAAACCATCACGCCGGGTCAGTGGGCCAAAACGACGGTAGCTTCAAACTGACCACCACAATGAGTGGTACAGCTGTGGTGGTGGTTGAGTGACTCGCCTCCTCTATCTCTTCGTTATCCATGGATGAAAACAGGCATCTTCCGTGTACGGTAGAATGAAGTAGAACGGTCAATGTACGTGAAACAGCAGATCGCGTCAGGTTCACCAACGCAGGAAAAAAACATAGTTGTGAATTTCCTATTCACTGCTGTATGTAGTGTGGAACTCCAGTCGATAGTTCCATCTCCAGACTGCTGAGTTGAAGTGAATTAATCCCACCCTGTGTCACAAGTTCATTAAAAAAAAACACGTCCCCTGGATCACTTAATCTCTATTCCCCAATCAGATTCCTGTTGATCTGAGCTTTTCAAACCTAACTGTCTGAGTCACCTGACTCCAATTGCCAGGAGCAACCTTCAGCTAAAATGCCTGCTGAAGTCTGCTGCAATATTCCCTGGTTTGAGTCCCTCTTGACCTCGCATGCCCTTGATTACTTTCCTGAGCAGCACCTCTTTGCCAAGTTATCAGCAGATACTTGAGCTGCATTACCATTGCTCTCTGAGCATGCTTGGACCCCATGTCTCCCTGGGAGAAAATGGCACCGAGAGGAGTATGTCCATACCAGTATTCAGGGCAGCAACTCCCAACCTTTTTTACCTATGGCCCCCCTTAGGACCCTGCTCAAAGTTTATGGGTCCCCTTCCCTATGAAACAGTGGCTTCTCTCCTACTGACTACATAAAAAACATTTATGGTTTCAGTTCATGGGCCCAGTTGCAAATACTTGGTTCGGGTACAAAAGTAAAAACACACCAAAATGCTGGAGGAACTCAGCTGGCTTTTCAGCATCCATAAAAGTCAAAAATATATTACCAACGTTTCGGGCCTGAGCCCTTCTTCAGGGAATAAGCATAATGAGCCAGATGAAGGAAGTCTCAGAATACAGACAGTACCAGCTGGGGGAGGAATCCAGATCCACACGAGGTGTTAATTAGATATGATAAGGGGAGAGGCGAGGATTGATCATGTCTGTGCGAAAGGAGACAGGGAAGGGAGAGACAGAGACAAAGCTGGGGGAAAGTGATGGGGGAAGAAGTGGGGAGGGGGGTTGTTTTAATGAAAGCCAGAGAAGTCGATATTAATGCCATCTGGTTGGAGGGTGCCCATTCAGAAGATGAGGTATTGTTCCTCCAATTAGTGGGTGGTATCAGTCTGGTAGTGCAAGAGACCATGGACAGACATGTCGGCAAGGGAATGGTGCAGGGAATTGAAATGAGTGGCCACTAGGAGATCCATGCTATTGTGGCGGACAGAGCCAAGGTGCTCAACAAAGCGATCTCCCAGTCTCTCTGATGTGGAGGAGACCACCTGCAGACTTTTGTTTCACTTAGGGTACAAAAGGCTATGCCGAATTTCATAGACCATTGGCACATAATGTTGATGGGGTTAGGGAGTGAGAGTACATTGGACGGGGTAGAAGCGATGGGTCAGCTGGGGTGATGCAGAAGGAAACCCACTCTTCCACAGCATCCCAAATGGCATCTTAAACAGTTGGCAGACAGGCCCCTGCCTTTCTCATCTCCCAGCTTATACTGACTGGCTACTCATTCCAACTTTTATTCCCGTCAATGTTGGAGGGTCTCTATGGGATGATCAAAGGCATGCAGCCCCCAGCCCCCCTGCTCTAAACACTCACCCAGATCATGTACTTGATGATGCGGCTGGTGACCACAGTGTATTCTTCTATTAACTCCGCCAGGTAGTACAAGCCAGCAGCTGTTGACGTGGAGAAAGAGCAGGCAAACACATTACACACTGACGGCTTTGCAAAGAGGTCAAGGGCATCGGCAAAGCTTAACTGGAGGCATTCACTCTCCAAAACCGTGCCCACCTGTTGCTTAGGTTTTGCCAGAACCATTCAACTCAACACAGTCCAAATCCAGAGATGAGGAGACAGTGTCTGCCCTCGGCATTGAGATACCATTTGACGAAAGATGCCCTGGTCAAACTTGAAGGTGGAATTCGTAGTTAATGGCAGGATTCATAACAGTGTGGAAGAACAGAGGGATCTTGTGCCATATCCACAGATCACACAAAGTTGCCACATGGGTTGATGGTGTAGTTAGGACGGCTTACTGTATGCTGGCCTTCAGGAGTTCAAGACCCGTGAGGCAATGTTACAGCTCCATAAAATCCTGGTTAGATCATACTTGGAGGATTGTGTTCAGTTCTGGTCACCTCATTACAGGATATGGAAGCTGTAGAGAGGGTGCAGGGAAGATTTACCAGGATGTTGTCTGGATTGGAGAATAAGTCTAATGAGGCAAGGTTAGCAGAGCTGGGACTTTTCTCTTTGGAGCGTAGAAGGATGAGAGGAGACTTGACAGTGATCTACAAGATTATGAGCATAAAGATACTGGCTATCCACCCTGTCTTTGCCTCTCAGAATCTTGTAGACCTCTATTGTCTCCTCTCATCCTTCTATGCTCCAAAGAGAAAAGTCCCAGCTCTGCTAACCTTGCCTCATTAGACTTATTCTCCAATCCAGCAACATCCTGGTAAATCTCCTCTGCACCCTTTCCACAGCTTCCACATCCTTCCCGTAATGAAGTGACCAGAACTGAACACATATCAACCTGCCTGGACAGAAAACATTTTTTCCCCTCCGCATTTGAGCCCATGTAATGATAATTCAATTCAGTATGTTAAAGAGACATCCAGAATAAATTGGATCGATACATGAGTGGGAGAGGTCTGGAGAGTTATGGAATGGGTGCAGGTCAGTAGGACTAGCAGAATGATGTTTCGGCACAGCCTAAAAAGGGCCAAATGGCCTGTTTACTGTGCTGTAGTTTTCTATAGTTCTAGGTACTAGAGTTGCTAATGCAGAGATGGGTACAGACCCAATGCAGGCAATTGGGATGAGTGTGAATGAGCAAAACGGTTGGCAAGGGCGTGGGGAGCTCATTTCTGAGATCGAAACCAATACTCTAAACAAAATTCTGTCAGATTGAATGAAGCCTATGGCCTTGTTGAGTCACGTTGACACCATCTCAGGATATGCCTCACTTCTCAATATACTTTCTTATTCAACTATAGAGTAGATACCAAACTCATCCCACTACCCTACTCTTTCACCACCACCTTGTATCAGTCCCCCTACTAACCCTCCTGCCCCACTCTCTCCCTACATCCTTGTATCAGTCCCCATACTGATCCCACTGCCCCACTCTTCCCACAGCCCTGTATCAATCTCCACACTGATCCCAATGCCTCACTCTTCCCACAACCCTGTATGTTCCTACACTAATCCACTGCCCTGCTCTCCTCACTGCCCTGTATCAGTCCCTACACTAACCTTACTGTCTCATTCTCTCGCCTCAGCCCTCTATCAGTCCGCACACTAACCCCACTGTCCCCTCAGCCCTCTATCAGTTCCCAGACTGATCCCACTGCCCCACTCTTTCTCCACATCCCAGTATCAGTCCCCACACTAACCCACCTGCCCCACTCCCTTCCCACATCTCTGTATCAGTCCCACACTGATCCCACTGCCCCACTCTTCCCACAGCCCTGTATCAGTCCCCAAACTAATTCCACTGCCTCGTTCTCACCCCAAACTCACCTGTTCTCTCCCCACATCCTTGTGTCAGTCCCCACACTGATCCCACTGCCCCACTCTTCCCACATCCCTGTATCAGTCCCACACTAATCCCACTGCCTCACTCTTCCCACATCCCTGTATCAGTCCCCACACTGATCCCACTGCCCCACTCTTCCCACAGCCCTGTATCAGTCCCCAAACTAATTCCACTGCCTCGTTCTCACCCCAAACTCACCTGTTCTCTCCCCACATCCTTGTGTCAGTCCCCACACTGATCGCACTGCCCCACTCTCTCGCCAAAGCTTGCTATCTACCCAAGGTCTTTCACATTTTAAGGATAACCGTCGATCTCATGGGAAAATACTAAATTGGTTGCGGGGTGGGGGGAAGGAAGACTCTGACATTATTAGAGATTGGGGGCTTTGGAGTCTTGGTGTCATACAGCGTGGAAGCAGATGCTCAGCCCAACGTGGCCATTCTGTCAAAAATGTCCCACCCACAGAGACTTGTTTAAATTCCTAGTTAATGGGGAGAAGTTATTTTTGGATAACTGGCATGTGGGGGTTGTTTAAGGACCAACTAATTAAGAGTCCAGGGTTGGCATGCTACTGAAGAGGTCACAAAGGGAAAGGAAACACATGTAAGGATTAGAATCAGAGAACATTACAGCACTGAAAACAGATCCCCTTGGCCCTTCTAGTCTGTGCCAAACTCTTTCTGCTCAGTCCCACTGATGTGCACCCACCCTCCCAACCATGTCTCTGTCCAAATTCTTCTTAAACGTTAAAATTGAGCTTCATTCACCACTTCAGGTGGCAGCTTGTTCCACACCCCCATCACTCTCTGTGTGTGAAGCTCCCCCTAAACTTTTCCCCTTTCACCCTCAACCCATGTCCTCTGGTTTGTACCTCACCCATCCTCAGTGGAAAAAACCGACCTACATTTATTCTGTCTATCCCAGTGGTTCTCCACCTTTTTCTTTCCACTCACATCCCACTTTAAGTAATCCCTATGCCACAGGTGCTCTGTGATTAGTAAGGGATTGCTTAAGATGGGATGTGGGTGGAAAGAAAAAGTTTGAGAACCTTTGTTTTAATCGTCCCTCATTGACTCGTTATGTGCACGGTTTCAGAACTCCAAAGGAAATGGGCCAATGACAATTTTTCTCAAGCAATATTTCAGTAACAATTTGGCCTAGAACACTGATTCTCAACCTTCCCTTCCCACTCGCATCCCACCTTAAGCAATCCCTTACTAATCACAGAGCCCCGATTACTTAAAATGGTATGTGAGTGGAAAGAAAAAAGGTTGAGAACCACTGACTTTATCTCCCTCATAATTTTAAGTACCTCTATCATCTCTCCTCATTCTTTAGGTTAGGAAGCTAAACTCTGGCAGAATACTGGAAGAATATCAAGAATGCAGGACAGGTATTAAGCAGGGCATTAGGAATACCAAGTGGGCTGTGAGATGTACTTGGCAATCAGAATTAAAGAGAACGTCAAGGCACTTTATACTACCATGAAATACAAGTAGATAGGGGATAGGACTAGTCAGGGACAAAGGAGGGAATGTATCCTTGGAGTCCGAGAAAGTGGATGAGGTACTAAATGTGTAGATGGCTGGACCACTCAGCGACCAGGTATCCCAGGACTCAGATTGGCTGCAATTTACCTTCCAGACCAATACGAAGCCAGTATGTTCCCACTGCTCCAGCCATATCACTGCACTTTGATTAGCCCATATCTCCCCAAATTCATGTATGGAAGCCAGCTTTTGGCTGGGCTGCTGACTGGAATAACACATGCCCTGTAATTGGCTGACGGATAAGAGACTCACTGTGATTAAGTGGGCAGCTGATGAACAGAGTGAAGCCATCTTTTGATTGGCTGGGTAGCTGACTAGCAGATTCAAGATGCCCTGTGATTGGCTGGGCAGCTGACTAGCAGATTCAACATGCCCTGTGATTGACTGGGCAGCTGACTAGCAGATTCAAGATGCCCTGTGATTGGCTGGGCAGCTGACTAGCAGATTCAACATGCCCTGTGATTGACTGGGCAGCTGACTAGCAGATTCAAGATGCCCTGTGATTGGCTGGGCAGCTGACTAGCAGATTCAAGATGCCCTGTGATTGGCTGGGCAGCTGACTAGCAGATTCAAGATGCCCTGTGATTGGCTGGGCAGCTGACTAGCAGATTCAAGATGCCCTGTGATTGGCTGGGCAGCTGACTAGCAGATTCAAGATGCCCTGTGATTGGCTGGGCAGCTGACTAGCAGATTCAAGATGCCCTGTGATTGGCTGGGCAGCTGACAAGCAGATTCAAGATGCCCTGCAGATTCAAGATGCCCTGTGATTGGCTGGGCAGCTGACTAGCAGATTCAAGATGCCCTGTGATTGGCTGGGCAGCTGACTAGCAGATTCAACATGCCCTGTGATTGACTGGGCAGCTGACTAGCAGATTCAAGATGCCCTGTGATTGGCTGGGCAGCTGACTAGCAGATTCAACATGCCCTGTGATTGACTGGGCAGCTGACTAGCAGATTCAAGATGCCCTGTGATTGGCTGGGCAGCTGACTAGCAGATTCAAGATGCCCTGTGATTGGCTGGGCAGCTGACTAGCAGATTCAAGATGCCCTGTGATTGGCTGGGCAGCTGACTAGCAGATTCAAGATGCCCTGTGATTGGCTGGGCAGCTGACTAGCAGATTCAAGATGCCCTGTGATTGGCTGGGCAGCTGACTAGCAGATTCAAGATGCCCTGTGATTGGCTGGGCAGCTGACAAGCAGATTCAAGATGCCCTGCAGATTCAAGATGCCCTGTGATTGGCTGGGCAGCTGACTAGCAGATTCAAGATGCCCTGTGATTGGCTGGGCAGCTGACTAGCAGATTCAAGATGCCCTGTGATTGGCTGGGCAGCTGACTAGCAGATTCAAGATGCCCTGTGATTGGCTGGGCAGCTGACTAGCAGATTCAAGATGCCCTGTGATTGGCTGGGCAGCTGACTAGCAGATTCAAGATGCCCTGTGATTGGCTGGGCAGCTGACTAGCAGATTCAAGATGCCCTGTGATTGGCTGGGCAGCTGACTAGCAGATTCAAGATGCCCTGTGATTGGCTGGGCAGCTGACTAGCAGATTCAAGATGCCCTGTGATTGGCTGGGCAGCTGACTAGCAGATTCAAGATGCCCTGTGATTGGCTGGGCAGCTGACTAGCAGATTCAAGATGCCCTGTGATTGGCTGGGCAGCTGACTAGCAGATTCAAGATGCCCTGTGATGGGCTGGGCAGCTGACTAGCAGATTCAAGATGCCCTGTGATTGGCTGGGCAGCTGACTAGCAGATTCAAGATGCCCTGTGATTGGCTGGGCAGCTGACAAGCAGATTCAAGATGCCCTGCAGATTCAAGATGCCCTGTGATTGGCTGGGCAGCTGACTAGCAGATTCAAGATGCCCTGTGATTGGCTGGGCAGCTGACTAGCAGATTCAAGATGCCCTGTGATTGGCTGGGCAGCTGACTAGCAGATTCAAGATGCCCTGTGATTGGCTGGGCAGCTGACTAGCAGATTCAAGATGCCCTGTGATTGGCTGGGCAGCTGACTAGCAGATTCAAGATGCCCTGTGATTGGCTGGGCAGCTGACTAGCAGATTCAAGATGCCCTGTGATTGGCTGGGCAGCTGACTAGCAGATTCAAGATGCCCTGTGATTGGCTGGACTTTGGATTGATAGATTAGAGTCGCACTGTGATTGGTTGGGCTGCTTTTGCCAACGTTGCCCATCCTTCCCCCATCGAGCTCCCCTCCCCCATCGGGGGTGACACATTCCCCACCCCACCCCACCCGCAGAGGGGAGTCTGGGCTAGGCCCGGCCTCAGGCCCAAGTCCCAGGCCCTCTGCGGCTGCCCCAAGGCCAGGCCCCGGACAGTACTCACCGATGCCCAGCGTCACGAAGGCCACCTGCAGGGTCAGCGAGAGCCAGCTGAGGAGGTAGAGGAACCACATGGTGCCGCCCGGGGGTCTCCGCGCCTCGCCCGGCGTTGATAAACACCCGCCACCAGCCGGGAGACGTGGGAAGAGGCGGGGAAGTAGGGGCGGTCCTCCCGCTGCAGCGCCACCCCCGGCGGGGCGGTCCTCCCGCTGCAGCGCCACCCCCGGCGGGGCGGTCCTCCCGCTGCAGCGCCACCCCCGGCGGGGCGGTCCTCCCGCTGCAGCGCCACCCCCGGCGGGGCGGTCCTCCCGCTACAGCGCCACGCACGGCGGGGCGCCCCGGCGCCACCTCCCGCTGCAGTGCCTCTGACCAGCACGACGGACTTCCCGGAGTGGCGCCACCTCTCGGCGGGGCGGACCCACCGTCGCAGCGCTGCTGAGCATCTGCAACCAGCCACCCTCTTCACCCGTCGCGCCACCGGGCGGAGGATCGCGGAACGGCAGCCTCCTGCTCTGGCTCCGCCAGGTCGCCCTCTGCTGGTGGCCCCCGGAACTGCAAAGGGCTGAGGGACAAAAGTTTGGATCTCCAAATGAGAACTTTTATGTGATGAACGTGTGTCACGAAATTAGTGGTTTTGCAGCAGATTCACAGTGCAAAATTCTATAAATTACATTTGAAAAATAAATCTGTTCAAAAAGAAGACAAACAAAAAGCATGACATCGGAAACCCTGGCCAATTCCTCCAGAGGTGTGGTGGAAGGTGTGCTGATTGACTGCACCGGTATGTAAAGCCCTGCAAAAGGTAGTGGACACAGCCCAGGTCATCACAGGCAAAACCCTCCCCACCATCGAGAACATCGACAGGGAACGCAGCCGTCAGAGAGCAGCAGCGATCATCAAGGACCCCCACCACCCAGCACACGCTCTTCTCGCTGCTGCCATCAGGAAAGAGGTAAAGTGCTGCAAGGCTCGCCCCACCAGGGTCAGGAACTGCTGCTTTCCCCCCCCCCCCCCGCCCCCACACATATCAAATTCAATCAGAGACTCTAAATTGTTCACTTTATTGATTTTCTCTCTGTGTTGCACAGTTTGTTTCCCTTTCTTTATTTGTTTGCACGTGCACAGGTTTTTTTTGCACGACCCATTCTGGCTGGCCAGCAGGAAAAGGAATCTCAGGGTTGTAGGTGATGTCATGCATGTTCTCTGGCAATCCAAAATCTGAATAATGTGAGGTCGTGTCTGTGGTTCACTGTCCGTTCAGAAATCTGATGGCGGAGAGGAAGAAGCTGTTACTGTGCTATTGGATGTTCGTCTTCAGGCACCTGATGGAAGCAGCAGCCCCATTTCCACTGGCACCTTGTCCCAGAAATTAACAGGGAAATCACCGGGTAATCCAGTGGAAAAGGAAAACAATCAGCACACTGGCGTCAAGTCACGCCGGGGATTACCCGACTCGTATCCCCGGCGTCAGCTGACGTGCCGATTGAGCCAGTGAATAAGGACAGCTTTCACCCATTCCTTTCCATTCAAAGGTCAGGTTCAGTGGAAATGCAGTCAGTGTCCTGATTAAAGGGGGCCTAGTGGAAACAGCACAAAGGCCTTCCTATACGGGGCACCACACGACCGATTAGCCAGTGGAAAAAGGGTTAGTGTGAAGATGATAGAGGCTGCTTTTTTAAGACACTGCCTCTTGTCGATGTCTTCGATGGAGTGAAGTCCAGTGCCTGTGATGTCGCAGGCCGACTTATCAACCCTCTGGAGTTTATTCTTGTTCTATGAGTTGACGCCTCCGTACCAGGCAGTGATGCAACCAGCCAGAATGCTCTCCATGTAGAGGTTTACATGAGTCTTCAGTGACATACCAAATCTCTTCAAACTCCTCGCAAAGTATAACTGCTGGCGAGCCTTCTTTGTGATTGCATCAACATGGAGGCTCCAGGACAGATCCTCGGAGGTGTTGACACCCAGGAATTTGGAGTTCTTGACCCTCTCCACTATGAGCCCTCGATGAGGACTGGGTTGTGATCCCCGGGCTTCCTCCTGAAGTCCACAATCATCTCTTTGGTTTTGCTGACATTGAGCGCATTTTTTATCGTTACACAATTCACTGAGCTGTTCTATCTCCCTCCTGTACACTTCCTCATTGCTGTCTGTGATTCTGCCGACAGCTGTGGTGTCATCGGTGAAAGTGCAGATGTCAAAAGGTCCAAAGGTTCCTTTTATTGTCACACAATAATTCATAACTATGTGATATACTTCTCCCTGCCGTAAGCAGACAAAGAGTCACCCAGCACCCCTAACAGTCAGAGAGAGAGAAGCAAAAGAGAGTCGCCCCCCCCAAGAGTCACCAAGTGTTCGTGGATTCGCCTCCAGTTCTCCCGCAGCCTCTGCAGCCGCACAGTGGCTATCGGAGAGGAGTTTGCACGTCCTCCCTATAACTGTGCAGATCCCCTGCCCCCAACCGAGTGCTCCAGTTTATCCCTCCCCATCCAAAGTTCATTGGATGCTGTAAATTGTCCCCGGTGTGTGGGTGAGGGTGGGGGCCGAATAGCATCTTTGGACATGGTAAGGACCATGGTTGGGGCAGCATGAAGTGCCTGATCCTGTGCTTTGGGGATAACTCTCTGATATCCCCATCCCAAGCAATTTCAAAAGTCTTTGGTTTCTTTAAATTTTAATTTAGATGTCCAGCACAGTAACAGGCCCTTTCGGCCCACGAGTCCATGCTACCCAATTTACACCCAATTGACCTACATCCCCCTGTACGGTTTGAACAGTGGGAGGAAACTGGAGCCGCCGGGGAAAACCCACGCAGACACGGGGAGAACGTGCAAACTCCTTACAGACAGCACGGGATTTGAACCCCGGTCTCGATCGCTGGGGCTATAAAGGTAATGCGCTGACCGCTGCACCATCCAGGCCACCCCCTTCTTTTCCTTCCTCCAAGAAAACTTGATCGTCAACTGCCCGGCTCGCTGACTGAGCTGCAGCGGTCTGTGTCCTTGGGAGAAGTAAACCACGAAGGTTGAAGTAAAAGCACTTTGCTGGAGAAATACGGTGACCTTTATGTTGCCAAGATAAAGATACAAAACCAATGTTTCAGGCTGGAGCCCTTCATCAAGCACGCACGGGGAACAGCCCAGCATAAACCTGGTCTGTTGCCTGGGGTGATACTAACAACACGTGTCAGTGCTACCGCTGGTGTGGACCTGAGGGAACAGGGAGCGGAGACACGCACTGCTCTGCAGGGTCCTACTGCCCTGTCCTGATCCCGATGGCTCCAAACAGTTTCTAGACAACCTGTTAAAGGAACTGACTGTTCCTTTTAAACCCTCTGTCCAAGTTGGCCATGGCTGTGCTCGCTGTGAGGGGTTGCAGACTCCGAGGGAGCAGCAGATGGGCGCGGGGCACCAGAAAAGGGAAGAACATCCCCCGTGGAGAAGGAGGAGCAGAGGTGACCGTGGCGGCAGGCCAGCGAGGGGCTCAGCGGCTGAGGGACCCACGCGGGCTGCGGGCAACCTATGGTCAGGGGACCTGCGTGGGGTGCTGGAGGCTGGCTCGTGGGAACCAGGTAAGGGAGCTGGGATTCAAGAGTTTGCTGAGGGCAAGAAGGACTCCCGAAGGGCCCTGGGTGCTGAAGGCTTCTGGACCGTGTCAGAGGTTTGGACCCACAGCACCGATGGCCAAAGGATTGAACAGGAGTCTGTGTGGCTGCAGAGGCTGCGGGAGAACTGGAGGTAGGGGGTGAAGCGGCATTCCTAGCTGTACTGGGTTGGATGTTGTACACCGCAGACCCTGGAGAGTCGGGACAGGGGAGGGAATGAGAGAGAGAGAGTGGGGTACAGGGTCATGAGAGCTAGCAGAGACCAGGTGGGGAGAATAGCCTCCATTGAGAGGAAGTATGAACTGGGAGCAGTTGATGCCAGCGTGCTCTGAGGCCAGGGTTACTCCTTCACAAGGTGAGGGGCTGGTGCTTAGGGGGCAAGGCCACTGGACACTCAGAAGGTTTATATATATATCCTGCGAGTGGGTTACAGGCTAGGGTCTAATCCAGGGGTTCAACAGGGGCTCTATTGGGAGTATCCTGGCTGCCTACATCACAGTGGATTACAGTTGTTGCAGAGAAATGGATGGGAGGTCAATCCATGGGACCATAAGAGCGGCAGAGAGGATCACTGGAGTCTTCCCTCCAACCATCGACATGATCTACCCAGATCATTGTCTGAAGATGGCGCTCAAAATCGTTGAGGATCCCGTCCACCCCGCACACAGCACCTTTCAGCTGCTACCATCAGAGAAGAGATCCAGGAGGATCAGAGCCGGCACCACCAGGCTGAGGAACAGCTTCTTCCCACGGGCAGAGAGAACGATGAACCACCAAAGGAACTGCTCACACTGACCCTCCGAGACTCTCGTATTAAGAAATAACATTGATTGATATATTTGTATAAATTAAATACTTGTCTTGAATAAATACTGTGTGTCTGTATGTGTGTTCTGTCTGGTTGTGTGTCTGCGTGTTTTGGACCGAGGACCAGAGAACGCTGTTTCATCAGGTGGTACTTAAACAATCAGATGACAATTGTGATAGATTATGTTATATTTTATATTGTATATGCTTCCACATCCTTCCTGTAATGAGGTGCCAGAACTGAAGAGATTTGTAGAATTGCCACATGACTTCTCTTGATATTAATCCCCCTAAGAAGAAGTAAAAGTAAATTGAGTGTGTATGTGTGTACGCTGACTGTCCACCCTGTCTATGCCTCTCATAACCCTGTAGACCTCTGTCAAGTCTCCTCTCCTCCTTCTACACTCAGGAGAGAAAAGTCCCAGTTCACCCCCGACTGCAAACCTCTTGTCACCAAAAGCAGACAGTACAGTGCTGGGGACAGGGTCTTATCAGGTCTGAGGTGCAGCCCTACTCAATGAGGGGATCATTGAACCCAGCCGAAGTGGGGGTGGTGAGGAATGGGGCCAATACGCTGGTTTCGAGGCGGACGGAAGCCTCTAACATTTCCTGAGGGTTCCCTCCAGCGTCACCAATAGAGTCGCAGTCTTCCAGCGGGAGATGGAGCGAATGGTATGAGCCACAGGCCACATTTCCGTATCTGGACAACATCACCATTTGTGGCCGTGACCCGCAGGGCCAGGGCACCAACCTCCAAAAGTTACACCAGGCCGCCAAGCTCCTTACCCTCGCGTACAACCAGGCTAAATGCCTGGCCATCCTTGGCTGCGCCGTGGAGAATGGAATCGTTGGCCCCGACCCCGATCGCATGCACCTGATTCTGGACCCCCCCCTCCCCCCACCACCACCTCAAAGCCCTGAAAAGGCGCCTGGGCTGCTTCTATTATGCCCAGTGGGTCCCCATGATGCACTATCAGTAACTCCAAAGACTAGAAGCTCCCTGACTGATCGGCCTTTCTGACCATAAACAGAAGCCTCGTCTCGCATTGCTAACCCGAGACCCGAGCTTGTTCCCGGCGAGGGCTTATGGCATTGCAGCTTTTATTAGGGGAATCAAGGGGGAGGGGCCTTGGGTACAATCTGCAAGGGGTGGGCCAGCCCTACACATTCAAACAGTATTAACAGAGGTTAATACTAATATTTTGTAATGCTCAACAAAAATATATTCCGGTCAGGAAAAAGGGGCAGCAAGGGAGGGAAAAATCAACCGTGGTTAACAAAGGAAATAAAGGAGAGTATAAAATTGAAGGCGCAGGTGTACAAAGCTGCAAAGAGCAGTGGGAAACTGGAAGATTGGGATAACTTTAAGAGACAACAAGGGGTTACAAAGCGGGTAATAAGAAATGGGAAAAAGGATTATGAAAATCAATTGGCATAAAATATAAAAACAGAAAGCAAAAAAGTTTATAAAGATATAAAACGGAAGAGGGTGGCCAGAGTTAACATAGGACCCTCGGAGGATGAGAAAGGAAAACTGGTAGCAAAAAATGAGGAAATGGCCGAGGCATTGAACAAATATTTTGTGTCAGTCTTCACGGTGGAAGACACGTCCAGCATGCACAAGTGCGGAGTTAAGGATGCGAATGTCGGGGAGGGCCTTGATAAAATGTTGTTACAAAGGAAGTAGTGATGGAGAAACTAATGGGACTAAAGCCAAACAAATCACCTGGTCCTGATGATATGCATCCAAGGGTTCTGAAGGAAATGGCAGAAGTTAGAGTTGACCAAAATTCCTTGGATTCTGGGCAGGTCCCAGCAGACTGGAAGACAGCAAATGTCACGCCACTTTTTAAGAAGGGAGAAGACTGGAAATTATCGGCCAATTAGCTTGACGTCTGTAGTTGGAAAAATGCTTGAAGGCGTCATTAAAGATGAAATAGTGAAACTTTTGGAACGTAAGGGTTCAATCAGGCAGACGCAGCATGGTTTCAGAAAGGGAAGATCTTATTTGACAAACTTGTCAGGATTCTTTGAGGATATAATGGGTGCAGTGGTTAGAGGGGAACAGGTTGATGTTGTATATTTGGATTTCCAGAAAGCGTTTGTTAAGGTGCCGCACAAGAGACTTCTCAGTAAGTTACAGGAAAGTGGAGTCCGGGGAAGTCTATTGGCCTGGATTGAAAATTGGTTGTCTGACAGGAGGCAGAGAGTCGGGATAAATGGGAGTTTTTCAGGTGGGCAGAGAGTGGTAAGTGGGGTGCCGCAGGGGTCAGTGTTAGGCCCACAACTGTTCATCATTTACATTGATGACTTGGAGGAGGGGACAAAATGTGGTGGAGCCAAGTTTGCGGATGACACCAAATTGAGTGGAAGAGCAAATTGTAATGAGGACGTGGAGAGTCTGCAGAGGGATAGAGTTAAGCTGGATGATTGGGCAAAGGTCTGGCAGATGGAGTACAATGTTAGTAAGTGTGAGGTTATCCACTTTGGCAAGAAAAATAAAAGAGCTGAATATTATTTAAAGGGTGAAAAACTACAGCATGCTGTTGTGCAGAGGGACTTGGGAGGGCTTGTGCATGAATCGCAAAAAGTTAGCTTGCAGGTGCAGCAGGTTATTAAGAAGGCAAATGGAATGTTGGCCTTCATCGCTAGAGGAATTGAATTCAGGAGTAGGGAGGTCATGTTGCAGCTGTATAAGGTACTGGAGAGACCACACCTGGAGTACTGTGTCCAGTTCTGGTCTCCATATTTGAGGGACTGGCTTTGGAGACGGTCCAGAGGAGGTTTACTAGGTTGATCACTGGGATGAAGGGGTTGACTTAGGATGAAAGATTAAATCGTCTAGGATTGTATTCGCTTGAGTTCAGAAGAATGAGAGGAGATCTTATAGAAACATATAGGATTATGAAGGGTATGGATAGGATAGATGTGGGAAGGTTTTTTGAGCTGGCCGGGAAAACTAAAACGAGAGGACACAGTCTCAAGATTCGGGGGAGTAGATTTAGGACAGAGATGAGGAAAAATAGTTTTTCCCAGAGAGTAGTGAATGTTTGGAATTCTCTAACCAGGGAAGTGGTTGAGGCTGCCTCATTAAACATATTTAAAATTTGGTTAGATAAATTTTTACATGATAGAGGAATTAGGGGATATGGGGAGAAGGCAGGTAGGTGGAGTTAGGTCCTAAATTAGATCAGCCATGATCATATTGAATGGCAGAGCAGGCTCGTTGGGCCATTTTTGGCCTCCTCCTGTTCCTACTTCCTATGTTCCTATGTTCACCACAGTGGTAAAGTTGCATCTGACATTGGTGAGGCCAAATTTGGAGAATTGTGTGCAGTTTTGGTCACCGAACTACAGGAAAGATATCAATAAGATAGAAGGAGTGCAGAGAAGATTTACTAGGATGTTGCCCGGACGTCAGGAACTGAATTACAGGGAAAGGTTAAACGGGTTAGGACTTTATTCCCTGGAGGGTAGAAGAATGAGGGGAGATTTGATTGAGGTATTTAAAATTATGAGGGGGACAGACAGAATAAATGTAGGTCGGCTTTTTCCACTGAGGGTGGGTGAGATACAAACCAGAGGACATGGGTTAAGGGTGAAAAGGGTAAAGTTTAGGAGGACCTTCAGGGGGTACATCTTCATGCAGAGAGTGGTGGGAGTGTGGAACGAGCTGCCAGCTGAGGTTGAGAATGTGGATCAATTTTAACATTGAAGAAGAATTTGGACATGTACATGGATGGGAGGGATATGGAGGACAATGGACTGGGTGCAGCTCAGTGGGACAAGGCAAAAAATGGTTCAGCACAGACTAGAAGGGCCAAAGGTCCTGTTTCTGTGCTGTCATGTTCTATGGTTCTAATCCCTCAACTTCTGTCTCCAGAAGTCCGCAGCCTGTTGTGAGTCAGTTGACAGCAATTGCCCACTGCCCACGGGGGTACCCACGGGACCACCAGTCACCCACGGGGGTTCTTCACCGCCAGTTGCCCATGGGGGTTCCTCGCCACCAGTCGCCCATGGGGGTTCCTCACCACCAGTTGTCCACCACCCATGGGGATTCCCCACCACCAGTCACCCACCACCCACGGGGGTTCATCACCAGTCACCCATGGGGGTTCCCCACCATCCACAGGGGTTCCTCACCACCTGTCACCCTCCACCCATGGGGGATCCCCACCACCAGTCACCCATGGGGGTTCCCCACCACTAGTCACCCACGGGTTTTCCCCTCCACCAGTCACCCACCACCCACGGGGGTTCCCCACCACCAGTCACCCATGGGGGTTCCTCACCACCAGTCGCCCACAGGCGATCCCCAGCACCAGTCACCCACCACCCATGGGGCTTCCCCTCCACCAGTCACCCTCCACTCACAGGGGTTCCCCACCACCCATAGGGGTTTCCCCACCATCCACTGCCTGTGTGTCCTTCAGTCACAGAGTCCCTCCCTGGTCTCTGTTTCATGTGTTGTCTCCTCCTTCTCAAAAGGGGGTACGGTCTCCCCATTTTCTGGTGCCCTGCGCCAGCCCTCCATTTACCCGGCATCTGGAATCCCTCGTGACTGATCATTGGCGCCGCCATCTTGGACGTATACCCCCGGGTCACAGGATTTTAAATGAAACCGTTTAAAGCCTGCGGGGAGCTGTCAGCAGTCGGACTGGTTAGTTGGACCCTGCAGGAACAGCGCTGTGTCGCCACTCCCCACTCTCCCTGGGTCCGCACCAGCGGCAGCTCTGCTGTTACAACAGCTCTGGCAACGCCACCATTTTTACTGAGTGATTGAGAGACCTTTAGGGATGGATCTGGGCTCCAAAGTCCCCCTGTTCCTCAACCCTGTTAAGCATCCAACCAGGTTGACACGGTTGGCATGGCAGTTAGTGTAACGTTCTTACAGCACCAGCGAGTGGGACCGGGGTTCAAATCCCATGCTGTCCGTAAGAAGTTTGTTCCTTCTCCCTATGTCTGCGTGTGTTTTCCCCAGGGGCTCCAGTTTCCTCCCACCATTCGAAATGTACTGCTGGTTGTAGGTCAGTTGGGTGTAATTGAGCAGCACGGACACGTGGGCTGGAATGGCCTGTTACCATTCTGGGTGTCTAAAAAATAAAATTAACCTTGTACTCAGCCTTCTGGTTTGTTCTTCCAAAATGCATCACCTCACACATCCAGATTGAACTCCATCTGCCACTTTTCTGCCCAACTCTGCATCCTGTCTATATCCTCTTGTGAACTTCGACAACCCTCAGCTCCATCCACAACTCCTCCAACATTCGAATCATCCAGAAATTTACTGACCCATCCTTCCACCTCTTCATCAAGGTCATTTAAAAAATCACAAAGAGCAGGGGGTCCCAGAACAGTTCCCTGTGGCCCCTCCACTAGTCACTGACTTCCAGGCAGAATCCTTTCCTTCCACTGCTACTCTCTGCTTTCTTCTTACAAGCCAATTTTTTATCCACAAGGCCAAGGTTCCACTGATCCCATCCCTCATGACTTTCTGGATGAGTCTCTTGTGGGGACCTTGACAAATGCTTTGCTAAAATCCATGTTGACCACATCTACCACCCAACCCTCATCAATTTCTTTTGTTAACTATACAACCATATAACCATATACAGCACAGAACAGGCCAGTTCGGCCCTACTAGTCCATGCCAGAACAAATCCCCACCCTCCTAGTCCCACTGACCAGCACCTGGTCCATACCCCTCCAATCCTCTCCCCTCCATGTAATTATCCAGTCTTTCCTTAAATGTAAATAATGTCCTTGCTTCAAACACCTCTGCTGGAAGCTTATTCCACATCCAAACCACCCTTTGCGTGAAGAAATTTCCCCTCATGTTCCCCTTATAATTTTCCCCCTTCAATCTCAAACCATGGCCTCTGGTTTGAATCTCCCCCACTCTTAATTGAAAAAGCCTATCCACGTTGACTCTCTCTGTCCCTTTTAAAAATCTTGAAACCTCCATCAAATCCCCCCTCAATCTTCTAAGCGCCAGAGGAAAAAGCCCCAGGCTGCTCAACCTTTCTCTGTAACTCAAACCCTGACATCCTGTCAACATTCTCGTGAACGTTCTCTGCACTCTCTCTATTTTGTTTATATCTTTCCTATAATTTGGTGACCAAAACTGTACACAGTACTCCAAATTTGGCCTCACCAATGCCTTGTACAATTTCATCATAACCTCCCTACTCTTGAATTCAATACTCCGATTTATGAAGGCCAACATTCCAAATGCCTTCTTCACCACACCATCTACCTGAGTATCAGCCTTGAGGGTACTATTTACCACAACTCCTAAATCCCTTTGTTGCTCTGCACTCCTCAATTGTCTACCATTCAATGTATATGACCTATTTAGATTTGCCTTTCCAAAATGCAACACTTCCCACTTATCCGTATTAAATTCCATCAGCCAATTCTTAGCCCACTCCTCTAGCTTTCCTATATCTCTTTTTAAGCTACGGTAATCTTCCTCACTGTCCACAACACCACCAATCTTTGTATCATCTGCAAACTTATTTATCCAATTTACCACCCCCTCTTCCAGATCGTTAATATATATATAACAAACAGACGGGAGTAGAGCAGGCGGGAATTCTCCTATCCTTAAGAATCCTCTCCAATAGTTTACACCCCACTGACGTAAGACTCACCGCTCTAGAATTTTTTAAACAAGTGGACCACATTTGCCATTCTCCAATCCTCCGACACCTCCCCTGCAGCCAAAGAGGATTCAAAGATCATAGCTACTGCCCCAGCTCTCTCTTCCCTCACTTCCCACAGCAACCTGGGCTATATTATGTCTGGCTCAGGGGACTTATCAATCTTGATGTTTTTAAGAAGATCCAAGATTTCCTCTTCCTTAATCTCCACGTTGTCCAGGACACAAGCCTGTTCTATTCTAACCTCATCCTGATCAAGGTCCTTTTTCCCTTGTGAATACTGACACAGTGTATTCATTTAGAACTTCCCCATCCGCCTCCAGGCACATGTTGCCTCCTTTATCCTTTTGCAGCCCCACCTTCATTCTCGTCATCCTTCTGTTCTTCATATGCACATAGAACACCGAGGGGTTCGCCTTAATCCTCTGTGCCAAGGCCTTCTCATTGCTCCTCTGCTCTCCAAGTAGTTTCTTAAGCTCCTTCCTGACTATCTTGTACTTCTCATGAGCCCTTCCTGCTTCCTTCTTCCTATATCTAACGTTTGCTTCCTCCTTCCTCTTGATGAGTTGCCTGACCTGTTTCGTCAACCACGGTTCCCTTTTCCTACCATCTTTTCTCTGTCCACGTGGGACAACCCTATCCTGAACCCTGTACACATGACTCCCTAAACTTCCTCTACATTACTTCTGTGCTTTCACTCTTAAACACCTGTTCCCAATTTATTCTCACTAGTTCCTGCCTCATCCCTTCATAATTAGCCCTTCCTCCGTTAAGCACTTTCCTAGTTTGGCTGTTTTTTTTAATCCTTTCCCATAGCTGTGTTGAAGCTCAAGGAGTTGTGGTCACTCTTATCAAAATGCTCCCCCACTGAGAGGTCCGCCTCCTGATCAGGTTCATTCCCCAGAACCAGATCCAGTTTTGGGCTCCTCGTTTAAGAAAGGATGTGCTGAGGGTTCAGAAGAGGTTCACAAAGATGATTCCGGGAATGATAGGGTTATCATATGTGGAGCATTCGACAGCTCTTGGCCTGTACTCGTTGGGATTTAGGAGATTGAGGGGGAATTTCAAATGTTGAAAGGGTGGATAGAGTAGATGTGGAAAGGTTGTTTCCCATGTTGGGAGTGCCTAGGACAAGAGGGCACAACTTCAGGATCAAAGAGCATCCAATTAACGCAGAGATGTGGAGAAATTCCTTTAGCCAGACAACAGCAAACCTCTGGAATTTGCTGCCACAGGCGGCTGTGGAGACCAGGTCGTTGGGTGTATTTAAGGCAGAGAGTGATGGGTATCTGAATAGTCAGGGGATCAAAGGTTATGGGGAAAGGCAGGGAAATGGGGCTCAGTGGGAGAATGGATCAGCTCAAGATGGAATGGTGGAGCAGATTCGATGGGCCAAATGGCCACCTTCTGCTCCTACATCTTCTGGGTTGGGCGAGAAGATAGCATCAGGAATCCAGTTCTCTGCTGTTCTGTGCACAGTGTTGAACTCTTGGAGATGCCACACCCTACAATGTTTGGTATGAGAACTGTACTCCAAACGCTAACGCCCTGGGGGAAAATCCGTCCCAGCCAGCTCTGTCTGATGTCACTTCCCTCAGTCACTAATATCACCCGTGGGGACGGAGGCCTCTGAGGTTCTGCTGCCTCTGCTACAGAGGCGTGCGCCCGGGGCAGTCCCCAGTGGAAGGACAGGAGTGTGCAGAAAGAGGGGTGGGGGCGGAAAAGAGAGAGACAGGCTCAGTGGAATAACACAGTGAACAGCACTAGCTGGGAGGGACGGTGGCATCAGAGAATGTGCAGGGGGGCAGTGATGCAGAGACAGGGAGGGGGACAGGGACACTGAAGAGAGAGCAGAGAGAGAGAGAGGGAGGGAGACAGGATTGAAGAGAGAGAGGGAGACAGACACTGAAGGGAAAGCAGGCAGAGAGGTGTAGGTAGGAATTGGGAGAGGGGTTGAGGTGGGGAGGGAACAGTGAGAGGGAAGGAGAGGTAGGGTCCACAGCATGACTGAAAATTGAACGGGGGTAAAGATAGCGGAGAGGTCAAGAGAACTGGCGAGAGACAGTGGTGGAGACAGGTGAGGAGAAAGGGGAGGGAGTGAGGGATGGTGGGGGAGAGTGAGGGTCAAGAGTGTGTGTGAAAGACATTGGGAAGGAGAGGGGGAGAAGGGCTTGGTGAGGGTCAGAGGGGTGTGCGAAGAATAGAGGGAGGAGAGAGAGGGGAGAGATAAAAGAGATAGGGGAAGAGAGAGAGTGAGGGGAGGAAGGTCCAAAGAGAGAGGGAGAGAGAGAGAGAGAAAGGGAGGGACAGAGAGGGAGGAAGAGAGCAGAGGTGAGGGGGAGGGAGAAGGAGAGGAAGAAAGAGAGGGAGGAAGAGAGGTGCTGAGGCACAGAGAGGGAGTGGGGAGCTGGAGGTGAGTGCACAGAACTGCCTTGCCCTGTGGTGCAGAAGGAGTTCCTTTCGCCCAGGTTCCACGTGGGACGACAGTGTCCCTGGCAAAAGATGTTGGTAAGTAGAGTGTGTGTGTCAGTGAGCACGGCACGAGGTTCCCAGGCCAGGGTGACATTCTCAAGCCTGGGGAATGTGGGCCCATCTCCAGGGAGCCTGTTTGGGCCACCCTCGGCCCCAGGTCAGATCATTCATAGGGATGTTGTCAGGATCTGCTGAGGACCCAGATCTCGCTCCAGCATCCAAACCTCACAGGAGGTCCCAGCCGGAACAGGACAGCACCCACTCACCCATCACCCCGCCCTCCCCATGCACCTCCTCTACCCACCCCCCTCCCCACCTTCCTTTCACCCCCTCCTCCCACCTCGCCCCTCATCTCTACCAACTCCTCCCCTCTCCCCACCCCTGCCCTCTTCCTGTCTCTCCCCTCCCATCCTCCTTCCCACCATCCTCCCCTCCTCACCCTTTCTGTCCCTCCCCTCATCCTCCCAACCTCCCCTCCCAGTCCATCCCTTCCCTCCTCTCCTCCTTTGATAATCTACACACCCCTTCCCTCCTCTCCTCCTTTGATAATCTACACACCCCTTCCCTCATCCCTCCATCCCTTCCCCTTCCCTTCCCCCTCTCTTCCCATCTCATTCCTCCATAACTTCCCCCTCTCTCTCCTCATCCCTCCATCTCTTCCCCCTCTCCCCATCTCATCCCTCCATCCATTCCTCCATCCCTTCCTCCTTTCTCCCCATCTCATCCCTTCCCCCTCTCTTCCCATCTCATCCCTTCCCCTTTCTCCCCATCTCATCCCTCCATAACCCCCTCTCTCCTCATCCCTCCATCTCTTCCCCCTCTCCCCATCTCATCCCTCCATCCATTCCTCCATCTCTTCCCCCTCTCTCTTCATTTCATCCCTTCCCCCTCTCTCCCCATCGCATCTCTCCATAACCCCCCTCTCCCCACCTCATTCCTCCATCCCTTCCCCCTCTCTCCCCATCTCATCCCTCCCTCCATCCCTTCCCCCTCTCTCCCCATCTCATCCCTTCCCCCTCTCTCCCCATCTCATCCCTCCATAACCCCCCTCTCTCTCCTCATCCCTCCATCCCTTCCCCCTCTCTCCCCATCTCATCCCTTCCCCCTCTCTCCCCATCTCATCCCTCCATAACCCCCCTCTCTCTCCTCATCCCTCCATCTCTTCCCCCTCTCCCCATCTCATCCCTCCATCCATTCCTCCATCCCTTCCCCCCTCTCCCCATCTCATCCCTCCATAACCCCCCTCTCTCTCCTCATCCCTCCATCTCTTCCCCCTTCCCACCTCATTCCTCCATCCCTTCCCCCTCTCTCCCCATCTCATCCCTCCCTCCATCCCTTCCCCCCTCTCCCCATCTCATCCCTCCATCCCTTCCCCCTCTCTCCACCTTATCCCTCCATCCCTTCCCCTTCCCATCTCAATCCTCCATCCCTTCCTCCCCTCCCTTCCTATCTCATCCCTCTATCCCTCCTCCACTCCTCCCTTCCCCTTCCCTTCCCCCATCACCTCTCCCCACCTCATCCCCTCTTCTCTTCCCCGCCATCTCTCCCCGTGCCACCTCTCATCTCCCATCTGCCAAGAGAGGGGGGCTTGATTTACAAAGAGAGGCCGGTCAGGTTTTCAATGTTTAGAAAACGCTGAGGGGCCTGGATAAGATGAATGGTCTCTGTGTCCAGACCCCAGCTCTAACCCCTACATCTGCCCACACCAAGTACATCTGTTCCACATCTGCCCACACCAAAAACACCTGTTCCATGTATGGCCACACCAAACACACCGACTTACACCTCTGGCCACACCAAATACGTCTGGCCATGTCAAATACATGTGTTCAACATCTGGCCACTCTAAACACACCTGTTGAACATCTGGCCACACCAAGCAGATCTGTTCCACATCTGGCCACACCAAATTCACATGTTGCACACCTGGCCCCACCAAATACATCTGTTTAGACCTCTGGCCACATCAAATGTATGTGTTCAACATCTAGCTTCACCAAATATATGTGTTCCACATCTGGCCACTCCAAACATATTTGCCCCACATTCAACTCTGTAATTTCCCATTTCCTGTCAGTGGGTGTTACACGTGGCCTCACTCCAGATGTTGTGCTTCATGTCTGGGTGAGACAGCGGCTTCAGATGTTACACAGTGTTAATCAAGCCCCTCACCCCTAGTTTTGCAACAGGACATGTGTGTACATACCTCATTCCAGATGTTAGGCTGGGTCATGTGGACCAAGGATCTCACTCCAGATGTGAAACCAGGTGTTCCCAACCAGGGAGCTCACTCCAGATGTGACAATGAGTTTTGTGGACTGGGGGCCACTTGCCTAATATTACACTAATGGCTGTGGTGCTGGGAGCTAAATCCAGATGTTGCACTGAGAGTTGTGGAGCTGAGAGCTCAATCCAGATGTTGCACTGTGTTTTGGAGCTGGGAGCTAAATCCAGATGTTGCACTGTTGTGTGACTGGGATTTCAATCCAGATGTTGCACTGAGAGTTGTGGGGCTGAGCGCAATCCAGATGTTGCTGTGGAGCTGGGAGCTCAATCCAGATGTTACACTGAGAGTTGTGGGGCTGGGAGTTCAATCACGAAAATCACCTTAAACTTTTCCAATTATGTTTTTGTGATTTCCTGTCACATTTTAAAGTCTATCAAGTATTAAGTCAAGTTTATTCTCAGCTGATTGTACAAGGACAACCCGATGAAGCAGCATTCTCCAGTCCTCGGTGCAAAACACACAGACACACAACCAGACGTAACACACATACAGATAGACAATACATATGCAGGACAAGTATTCATATATACAAATAAAATAAATCAACATTGTTTTGTACAATGTGAGTCTCAGATGGTCAGTGTGAGCAGTTCCTTTGGTCATCCAGCATCCTCATCGCCCGCAGAAAACGTATATTGTAAATTGCCCACAAAGCAAGCTGTTTTGGTCAGTCTGAGCATGCCTGGGCATGCTCCCAGTGCAGGTGCTATGCAAATGTAGCCTTAGGCTTGGGCGTGGTTACTCAGGATAGATGCAGACAGGCTATAAAAGCAGTCCAAGTATACAGAAACTGTGCATTACATTAATATAGATTGAATACAGATTGATGCACATGTTCTTCAGACAATAGCAGAGTGAGTGTACTTAATAACATTTATTGTCTCAGGAGGATTCATTACAGCAGAAATGTCTCGTCAACATCGCAACAGCTGCGATACATTCTGTTACATTTAGGTCGAGTATATGTTTAAGGCTCAAAGCCTGACTACACTTGTTAAGAAAGCCAATGAGCTCCACGTGGGTTGTAAAATTGGGGACCAAGACAAACCCTGGGCTCCTCACATTCATGTGTGTCAACCTGAGAACATCATGATGTGATTAAATATGTTGAATTCAATAAAAGTTAATTTAATGTTTCTCCAACTTCCTACATGATACAGCAAATCTGAAATTACCTTGTGTTCAGCTTGAAGTTTCAATTTAATTTAAAAAAATTTTCAGACATACAGCCACAAGCCCGTGCCGCCCAATTACACCACACCCCCGGTACATTTTGAATGGTGGGAGGAAACCGGAGCCCCCGGGAAGAACGTACAAACTCCTTACAGACAGCGCGGGATTCGTATCCTGGTTCCGATCGCTGGCGCCGTAACAGTGTTGCTCTAACTACTACCTCAACTGTGTCACTCCGTGATCCCGAATTTTTTTACAGGATGCAAACCTTTTGAAAAAAATTTGTCATACATTGTTATCTCAAACATTCATCCAGCCATACAGGGTTATAATGAACCCCAAGCAGGGGCAGCATGAGAGCCCTGTGGTGGGGTTCATCCAGGAGTCTGATGGCTGCAGGGAAGGAAACTGTCTTTAACCCTGTCGGTGCATGCTTTCACACCCTTGAGCCTTCTCCATGATGGGAGGAGGGAGAAGAGAGTGTGTCCGGGGTGCGGTGGGTCCTTCATTGTCTTTCACGGGCAGCAGGAGAAGTAGATGGGGTCCGTGGAGGGGAGGGGAGTTCGGGTGATGCTCTGAGCTGCATCCACCACCTTCTGCTGCTTCTCCTGATCCTGAGCAGAGCAGCTCCCGTCGCGTGCTTTGGTGCACCCAGCAAGGCTGCCCTTGATGGTGTCCCCCTGTAGAAGTTGTGGAGGGACAGCGCAGACTTGCTAAACTTCCTCAATCCTCTACCTGCTTATCCCACAGCAGGTCCCATGAACCTGAAGCTGTCTGCTCTGTCTATCAATGTGGAGAGGGGAGTGGACCCTGGCCCCTCTCCTACAGACAGTGATCACCTCCTTCCCCTTACTAACATTGAGGGAGGTTGTTAGCCACCCACCTGTCCCTCTCTTTCCATCTCCTTGTTAACGGACACCAATGGTGTCAGTGAATTTGAAGGTGGAGCTGGAACAGTATTTAGCTGGGCAATTGGTTGGCCTGCCTGGATAGCACTGAATCCCAGTCCAACTCAGGCCCATGTACGTGCTGCTTCTGGGAAATTTTACAGACCCTTTCTCCTTAAATTGTGGGAACCGGGGACATTGTTATATTCAGGAGTGGGACAGGGTCAGGGAGCTGATGGTCTGGGTGCGGAGAGCTCTACGGTGCTGACAGGGGAGAGAGAGAGGGGAGATACAGAGACAGAGAGTGCAAAGGAGTGAAAGAGAGATAGAGAAAGAGAGAGAGAGAGAGAGAGAGAGAGAGAAATGGGAAAGAGAGCGAGAGGGAGACAGAAAGAGAGAGAGGAGATACAGTTACAGCGAGAGACAGAGACAGACAGAAAGAGAGAGGAAATACAGAGATAGACATAAAGAAAGAGAGAGAGAGACAAAGAGAGAACCAGAGAGTGAGAAAGAGACGTGGGGGGGGGGGGGGGGGAGAGGGATGAGAGAGAGAGAGAGAGTGAGAGAGAGGGGGGGTGGAGACATGGTGATGCAACAGGCAATGCTGTTGCTTCTCAGCTCCAGAGATCCAGGTTCAATCCTATCCTCTTGTGCTGTCTGTGTGGAGTTTGCATGCTCTCCCTGTGACCACGGACTCTTCTGCTGTCCCATTGTAACTGGTGAAGGGGCTAAATGGCCTGCCCTCTCTCTCTTTCGCTTGGTTGCTCTTTCTTCATGCAAACCAGCCTCTGATCTCTGAACCCCCTCCCTGAATCCACAGATGTCCCCATTCTTAATTTCTCCTGATCTCTGATTTCTCAACTCCCTCAGACCCCCCCGAACCTCCTGACTTCTGATCTCACTCTGACCTCTGACCCTTAATCTCCCTCTGACCTCTGATTTCACTGCCTGTCCTCTGATTTCCCCCAACATCTGACCTCCCTGATTGCGCTGACCTCTGACCCTGACTTCTGAACTCCGCCCACAGGTCAGCAGCTCAGGCCTGGGCGCTGAGGTGAAGACGTGAGTGGGAGGGGCACCCGCCTTCAGCCAGAGTCTCATTGCCGCAGGCACAGGGGATCAAGCCGGCCGGTGGCTGGCGGCGGAGGGGATGAAACCGCCACAGGATTGGCTGCTGTGCCTGGGCCTGCTGGCGATGGCCACCGGCGAGAAGGTTTATCACAGCCGTGACCACTCTGACATCCAGGAGAGGCTGTGGACCAGGGCACGGCCCGTGCTCACCACCCAGTCTGCCCAGGTACGGGCCCGGGTCAGCGCAGGGACACCGAGCGGTCTATGTGGGGTCAATGCAGGGTCAATGTGCTGCCACTGTGGGGTCAACACAGGATCAACATGGGACCCTCACGGGGTCAATGCCCAGTCTGTGCAGGACCAACGTGGGGGTCATTGCAGGGTCATCAAGGGGTAAATGTGGTGTTATCTTCAGGTTACCGTGGGGTCATTGCGTGAGTCAACATGGAGTCATCGCAGGGTAATCATGGGGTCACAGAGTTACCATGGGGTCACCACAGTTGATTGCAGAGGGTGGCAGGTCTACTGACCCTTCCTCGTGGCCCTGGTGAGGCAGGGGCAGGGGCTTCCAGAATGGTCTCACCTTCTCACATTTCCTTTGAACAGAGGTGGCTTTTCAGCCCATCAAATCACTGCTGGCCCTTGGAGTTACAGAGCTATACTGTGTGGGATCAGGCTCTCCAGCCCCAATCCTCAATGCTGGCCAATTCGCCTTCCACTAGGTCATCCCATTTCCCTGCATTCGGCCCACATCCACCCGAACCTTTCCATAGGGCCAGAGAATATTACAGCACAGAAACAGGCCCATCAGCCTAGTCTGGGCCAAACCATTTTTCTGCCTAATCCCACTGATCTGCACCCAGCCCATACCCCCCATACCCCTCCCATCCATGTACCTGTCCAAATTCCTCTTGAATGTTAAAACTGAGCCCACATTCACCCCTCCATCTGGCAGCTCGTCCCACACCACCACCACTCTCTGAGTGAAGAAGTTCCCCCTAAACTTTTCCCCTTTCCCTTTTTCCCATGTCCTCTGGTTTGTATCTCGCCCACCCTCAACTGACCTACATTTATTCTGTCTGTCCCCCTCATAATTTTAATTACCAAATCTCCCCTCTTTCTTCTACACTCCAGAGAATAAAGTCCTAACCTATTTTAATGGTTAGTGTAACGCTGTTACAGTACTAACCTGTTTAACCTTTCCCTGGAACTCAGTTCCTGAAGTCCAGGCAACATCCCAGTCAATCTTCTCTACACTCTTTCTATCTTGTTGATATCTTTCCTGTAGTTCGGTGACCAAAACTGCACACAATCCTCCAAATTTGGCCTCACCAATGTCTTATACAACTTAACCATCACATCCCAACTCCTGTAGTTGATACTTTATGAAAGCCAAGATGCCAAAAGCTCTCTCACTCTTTCCTATCGATGAACCTGTCCAAATGTATTTGTTCCCAAGGTAGCCTGCTGCCTTCTTCTTACAGCTCATTCTGCACCATTCTCAGTATGAAGAAGGTGCCTCTCAGGTCCTCTTTAAATCTCCCCCTCTCACCTTACCCTCTGGTCTTTAGACTACCTGATCCTGGGGACAAGGCCTTATCGATACATCTCGTGATTTTATAAACTGCCCTCAAGTTACCCCTCAGCCTCCTTCACCCCCGGGGGGAAGGCCTGTCTCACCTCTCCTTGTAACTCCCCCCCCCAGTCCAGGGACACAATTCCCCTGCATCCTTCTCTCCCGCTCTCCCATCAACTCTCCCCAGATTTCCCCCTGTCACCCACACACTGGGAACAATGAATCAACCCGCCCGCACGCCTTTGGGAACCAGGGAATGGGAGGGAACCCAAGTGGTCAATGGGAGATCGTGCAAACTCCACAGAGACAGCACCAGAGGTGGGAGTAGCATTCCTGTCCTCATCCTGCCTTTGACCCCCCCCCAACCCCTGAACTGTGGGAGCTGGTCGCGCATTTGGAGCATTGGGACTATGGGCGATGGGGAGGTCGAGGGCAGGTCAGCCAGGGTGGGGCAGTCTGGATGGGCTGAATGGCCCACCCCCTCATCTACTGACTCCTGCCTCTCTACGTTGTCTTGGCAGGAATACCTGGACAAGTATGGGTGGACGGAGCCAGTGAACTGGGAGGAGCTGGCCAACAAGGGGGAGTCGGGGGCAGTGCCCCTGAAGGTGGAGGGTCTGCCACAGGGCAATCACCACAGCCGCCGCCACCTGCCAGAGCAGGACGAGGGCCCACCAATGCTGCCCAGGTATGCCAGCGCCCTACTCAGGTTCCAGAGGGCCAATGGGCTGCAGACCTCAGGCATCCTGGACCAGGCCACCAAGGAGGCCATGAACATGCCTCGGTGTGGGGTCCCGGACCACAAGGCCCACGACAATGACTCTGCCTTCCTCAATGTCACCAGAGTCAGTGGCCTGGGCTTCAGCCTCCCTGTAGGCACCTACCGGCTGGGAGGGAACGACACATTGGACCCTGGCCTCAGTCCACCCAGCCGCACCGACAGCCCCCGACACAGGACCCAGCGCTGGGCCCCAGCTGTCTCCCGCTACAGCTCACGGGCCTGGCCTGTCGGCACCTCCCAACCCCCGACGTTCTCTGGCCAACGCCAGCTCAAACAATCAGACAGCATCCACCAAGATCGACTCAACCAACCGGTCATCTCCAGTGAAGGCCAGCTCAACCAATCAGAGGACAGCCTGCAAAGCCACCTCAACCAATCAGAGAGCAGCCATCAAGCCCGACTCAACCAGTGGGATGTCACCAGCCATGGTCAGCTCTACCAATCAGAGGATAGGCTGCACAGCCACCACAACCAATCAAAAGACAGCCGGCAAATCCAGCTCAACCAGTCAGAGGACAGTCACCAAGGTCGACTCAACCAATGGGGTGTCACCAGCCATGGTCAACTCAACCAATCAGTAGATAGCCTGCAGACCCAGCTCAACCAATCAGAGGATAGCCTGCAAAGCCACCTCAACCAATCAGACAGCAGCCATCAAGGTCAACTCAATCAATGGGTGGTCGCCAGTCATGGTCAACTCAACCAATCAAAGGACAGCCAGCTCAACCAATCAGAACACAGCTTACACAGTCAGCTCAACCAATCCGAGGACAGCGGCCTCGATCACTCATCGGTGCCTGGCCAGGGCCAGCCCAGCCAATCGAGTGGGGGGAGTGGAGGCCAGGGCTCGGCCCGGGGTTGGGGCTCGGGCCGGAGGAGTCCGATTCGCTGGCTGGTGGAAAATGTGCGGAGGAGACGCGTCACGTCAGACCTCCTGGACAACACCTTCCCCCAGCTGGCTTTCAGCAGGAAACAGCTGAGGTGGCGCATCCTGGATGAGGGCTACAGCTCGCAGTTCACCATCGACGACCAGAAGATGATCCTACGCCTGGCCTTCCGCATGTGGAGTGAGGTCACCCCCCTCATCTTCGTGGAGGACATGACATCGCCCGCCTCCGACATCGACATCAAGCTGGGCTTCGGCACAAGTGAGAAGCTGCCATGTCACAGAGGTTCACGAGGGAGCAATGGCCCAAGTTGTTTTGTGAGCAGTCCAGTAGATGCCCCATATACAGGATAGAGTAGGTCCTGTGATGGAGACATCAGTTGAGACATTGCAGAATTTTACTGATGTGGGGTTCATGCAGGAGTCTGATAACAGCAGGACAGAAACTGGCCTGGAATCTCGGGTTGGGTGAAGTCACCCTCAAAAATAATCTTCCTGACAGGAGGGGGTGGTGAAGAGAGTGTGGCCGGGATGGGGGGGGAGCAGGGGGAGTGTGTTAATGTGTTGGCTGCTTTACCAAGGCAGTGGGAAGCGAAGACAGAGTTGATGGGGGGGGGGGGGGGGGGGGGATGTGTGTGCGTCAGATGGGAGAGGATGTGTGATGGAGGAGAGGGGGTGTGATGGAGGGGAGAAGGAGGTGTGACAGAGGGTAGGGGGGTGTGACAGAGGGTAGGGGGTGTGACGGAGGGTAGGGAGTGTGACGGAGGGTAGGGAGTGTGACGGAGGGATGGGGGTGTGACAGAGGGGGGTGTGACGGAGTGGTGAGGGGCTGTGATGGAGGGGAGAGGGGGGTGTGATGGAGGGGAGAGGGTAGTGTGATGGAGGGGTAAGGGGTTGTGACAGAGGGGAGAGGGGTGCATTGGATGGGAGATGGGGTGTGACGGAGGAAAGATGGGTGTGACAGAGGGGAGAGGGGATGTGATGGAGGGAAGAGGTGCAGTGATGGAGGGGAGGGGGCTGTGATGGAGGGGAGAGGGGATGTCATGGAGGGGAGAGGGGGTGTGACAGAGGAAAGAGGAGCTTTGATGGAGTGGAGAGGGGTGTGACGGAGGGTTGATGGGCTGAATGGCTGATTTCTGCTCTTATGTCTTATAGTTCATCTAGAACACCTCCCAATAATTTACCTCTTATTAACATCAGGCTCACCGGCCTACATTTTCAAGGGTAACTTTTGGAGCCTTTTCTAAACAACGGAACAATGTGAGTGTAATGGTATAGATTGTATATGCTAATTGACTTGGCAGGTTTAGCCACACTGGCGACTTCCTCCTTCTGCGGGACTGCCGGAGGACAGTTGTGTCCGAGCTTTGCTGTTTGGGAGGGGATGCGGTCCCGGGGAGGGTAGGGGAGGGAGCAGTCTGGGTCGGGGTAATGCTTGCGGGCTCCCAGGAGGAAGGGGGATTTGATGCCTGCCGGAGGACCGACTCCTGGGGAGGACAGCCAGGCGGCTCGGCCTCCACTATTGGGGTGGTCTGCTCCGCAGTGTGGGCTGTGGCAGGCAGGGTGGTTTTGGGCACAGTGTCCTCGTGGCCATCAGGGTACCTCACAAACGCGTATTGTGGGTTGGCATGTATGAGGTGTACTGCTTCCACCAGTGGATCCATCTTATGGCCCTTCGCGTGTCTCCGAAGCAGGACCGGCTCTGGGGTTGACAACCAAGGAGGAATGGAGGCACCAATCGCCAATCTCCTAGGGAAAGCAAATGTTCATGCAGGGTTGTGTTAGTCACGGTGCATAGGAGTGATCGGATGGCATGAAGCGCTTCGGGCAAAATATCCTGCTAGCGGGACACCGACATATTTTGGACCTAAGGGCCCAGCCTTCCAGACTGTGGCGTTCTCCCTTTCCACCTGGCCATTACCCCTAGGGTTATAGCTGGTGGTCCTGCTGGTGGCTATGCCTGGCCAGGAAGTACTGTCACAGCTCCTCACTCATGAACGAGGACCCCCGATCGCTGTGGATGTACTCGAGGTCATATCTGGGCAGGGAATAGCAAAGGGGAACCTGGAGAACTCATCCACCGTCGTCAGGAAGTAGGCGTTCCTTTTGGAGGTTGGGAGGAGGCCCTTGAAATTGACACTGAGCCGTTCAAAAGGGCGTGTGACCTTGATGAAGTGTGCCTTCTCGGGCCAGTAGAACTGCAGCTTACATTCAGTGCAGATCTGGCAGCGTCTGGTCGTGGACCAGACGTCCTCAACGGAATACGGAAGGTTCTGAGTCTTGACGAAGTGGTATAACCTTGTGACTCTGGAGTGGCACAATCTGTCATGGAGGGTCTGAAGACAGTCAAGATGCATGCTGGCGCACGTCCCCCGGGATAGGGCATTATTGAGTTTACCTGGTCGGTACAAGATATCGTTATTATAGGTGGAGAGCTTGATCCTCCACCTAAGGATCTTGTTATTCTTGATTTTACCCCGCTGTTTAGTATTAAACATGAAGGCCGCGGCCCTCTGGTCTGTCAGCAAGGTAAAACGTTTACCGGCCAGGTAATGTCACCAGTGGAGCACCACCTCAATGATTGCCTGGGCCTACTTCTCGACCGAGGAGTGACGTACCTCAGGACCGTGCAGGGTGCGGGAAAAAAAAGGTACTGGCCTGCTTGCCTGGTTAAGAGTGGCGGCCAGTGCGAAATCAGACACATCGCACTCCACCTGAATAGGGAAGGACTCGTCCACAGCATACATCGTGGGCTTTGCAATGTCTCCTCGGATCTGGAAGAATGCAGCTTGGGCTTCTGCCGATAACGGGAAAGTTGTGGACTTAATCAGGGGGTGGGCTTTATCGGCGTAATTGGGCACCCATTGTGCGAAGTAGGAAACAGCCCCAGGCACCTTTCCAGTGCCTTTAGGGTGTTTGGGACTGGGAGCTCCATAAGGGGTCACATGCGGTTGGGGTCGGAGGCTATGACACCATGTGCCACAACATAACCGAGAAGGGCCAGACGATCTGTGTTGAACACACACTTGTCCTTATTGTATGTCAAGTTGAGAGACTTTGCCGTATATAAGAATTTAGCGAGGTTCGCATCGTGGTCCCGTTGATCGTGGCCACAGATGATGACGTTGTCGAGATATGGGAACGTTGCCATCAGCTTGTGCTCCTCCACTATCCGATCCATAACCCTTTGAAAAGCAGAGGCACCGTTAGTCACACCAAAAGGCACCCACAGGAAGTGAAAAAGTCTGATGAACTGCATATCTTCAGTGCTATAGCGCCTATTCTTGGTGGCAATCGGTTTACAGTCTGGAGTTAGGTTTGTGAATAGTGATGGAAGGGCCACCTTCAGGGTGGTGAGGCTGCAGGACAGTGCCGGAGGCTGGGTGCTCAATTGGGGGGAAAGGGACTGTAAGATGCGGATTATAAATGGTGAGCAGAGGTTGGGGCTCCCCAAACGCCATCGTCACACTCCTGAACTGACTCTGGAAGTTGAGGCCCAGGAGGATCGTCACACAGAGCTGGGGCTAACCAACAATAAGAAGTCCTTATAACACTCCCCCCCCCCCCCCCGCCACCCACCGTCAGCGACGCCACACAGTACCCCTGGATACAAGTCCGCTGGTCTTTGGCCACCATCGACACAGACCCGGTCATTGGCCAAATGGGGATCGAGAAAAAACTTTTGGTGCTTCCACTATCGAAGAGGTAGTTTGATTTGTGCCCAGTCACCTCAATCTGCATCTTAGAGTTCGTGATCGGGTGAGGGCTGGCTTAGTCCAAGGTGATCGATGCCAGGGTGGGTGTGTCGTCTTTGTCGTCGGTGGGAAGGCCTGATGCCCAAGATGGCAGCCTCCATGTTGACCACGCTGCCAACACCAGTAAAGAGGGCGGAAGTGACGTCGTTGGTGGCGGTCGTGAGGTTTGCTGCGGCGCAGAGGACGGCGGCGGGATCGGGTAAAATGGCGCTCGCCTTACCACACAAGCAGCCGGCACTGGAAGCTTCTCAGCCATACATGCCGTGCTGGTCTGAGATGGAGCTCTGGACCTGCAGACACGTTTTTCCCACAGCCTGAGCAGGTCGCTCCTTTCGCGGGACAGAGACGTTGCGGGTGTCTTGACTGCCCATAGAAATTGCACCTCGACGATTCCGGTGCTACTGCAGCCGCAGTTGGGTTGGCTATCCCCGATGCCATCTCCCAGGATGGCGGCCCTCGTGGTGGCGTGTACAAGGTAGGCCCGCTTCTGCCCACGATCGACTCTGCGTGGTGCTGGGCCGAGTCTAAGGTTCTGGCCAGTGGATCACCCATTTCAGCGGGAGTTGATCCTCCTCAAGGAGACGTTGTCGGATATAGTCCAACCTCAACCCCAACACACAAGCATCCCGGACCAGGTCTTCCACGCACTGGGTCCCCGGCACAGGGACTGTGGGGTTCCCCAAACAGTCTTTTCCCAGTGTGATCAGTGCTCAGACGAACTCTTCCACTGACTTACCAGGCTGCTGCTTTCTGGACATCAGGATGTAACAGGAGTAAACCTCGCTGATCTTGGGCTTGTATAGCGCCCGTAGCTCAGCCATCACCTCTGAGCAGGTCGTGCAGCTTTTGATGGCCTGGAAAGCCCTCTGGCCAACTCTTGCCTGTAGGACCTTCAGCCTCTTCTCGTCTGAATCAACCACTCCAGAAGCGGCCTCCAAGAAGTTGACCCACTGCTCGAAGAGTTCTGATGCAGCCGAGACTTGGGGATCCACTTCTAGCCAATCGGGGTGCAGCAACTACTCCATTACTGATCCAAACTAGGGAAGTGCAGGGAAGGGTGAGGTGGCCTGACCTTTATGGCCTGGGTCCCAGGGGAGGAGTCCAGGTAAGAGTGTCATCAGAGGGCGGGCCAGCCTGAGCCAATTAGCACACACAATCCAGACCATTACAGTGAGTTCCCCTCCAATCTGATGGAGAAATTGTAGGGGCTCTGGCAGAAATATTTAAAATGTCCTTAGCCGTGGTGAGGTGCCGGGGGATTGAAGGGTAGCTCACAGTGTTCCATTGTTTAAAAAAGGCTCCAATAGTAACCCTGGAAATTATAGGCCGGTGAGTCTGACATCAGTAAATTATTGGAAGTTGCGCTGAGAGATCAGATCTATAATTATTTGGATAGCCAGGAACTGATTAGGGAAAGTCAACGTGGCTTTGTGCATGGTAGATCATGTTTATCCAATCTGACATATTTTCGAGGAGGTTACCAGGAATGTTGATGAAGGCACGGCTGTGGATGTTGTCTACATGGGCTTTAATAAGGGGTGGCATAGTTGGCATAGCGGTTTGAATCCCGTGCTATCTGTAAGGAGTTTGTATGTTCTCTCCGTGTCTGTGTGGGTTTTTCCCAGGGACTCCAGTTTCCTCCTACCTTCCAAAACACATTGGGAGTTGTTAATTGGATGTAAATTGGGTAGCACAGGCTCGAAATCTAAATCTAAAATATTTGACAAGGTCCCATATGGGAGGTTAGTCAGGAAGGTTCAGAAACTCGGTATTAATGGTGAAGTAGTGAACTGGATTCAATAATGTTTGATGGGAGAAGCCAGAAAGTGGTGGTGGATGATGCTTCTCAGACTGGAGGCCTGTGACTGATGGTGGAGCCTCAGGGATCGGAGCTGGGACCATTTTTGTTTGTCATCTATATCAATAATCTGGATGATAATGTGGTCAATTAGATCAGCAAGTTTGCAGATGACACTAAGATTGGAGACGTTGTCGACAGTGAGAAAGGTTTTAAAAACTTGCAAAAAGATCTGGACCAGCTGGGAAAATGGGCTGAAAAATGGCAAATGGAATTTAATGCAGACAAGGGTGAGGTGTTGCAGTTTGGGAGGACAAACCAAGAAAGGACGTACACGGTGAACGGTCGGGCACTGAGGAGTGCGGTAGAACAGAGGGATCTGGGAATACAGATACATAATTCCCTGAAAGGTGGACAGGGTTGTCAAGAGAGCTTGTGGCATTTTGGCCTTCATAAATCAAAGTATTGAGTAGAGGAGTAGGGATGTTATGTTAAAGAAGTATAAGACATTGGTGAGGCCAAATTTGGAGTATCGTGTGCAGTTTTGGTCACCGAACCACAGGAAAGATATCCATAAGATAGAAAGAGTCCAGAAAAGATTTACTAGGATGTTGCCTGGACTTCAGGAACTGACTTACAGGGAAAGGTTAAACAGGTTAGGACTTTAATCCCTGGAGCATAGAAGAATGAAGGGAGATTTGATCGAGGTATTTAACATTATGAGAGCAATAGAGTAAATGTAGGTCGGCTTTTTCCACTGAGGGTGGGTGAGATACAAACCAGAGGACATGGGTTAAGAGTAAAAGGGGAAAAAGTTTGGGGGGAACGTGAGTGGGGATGGGGAGTAGGAACAGAGATGGGATCATGGAGTGGGGATGAGGTTCAGGGAGTGGGGTCAGGGAGTGGGGGCGGGGAGTGTGGATGGGGATGAGGAGAGGGCAGAGGAACCCCAGCCAGACACTGACTGCACTTTTCCACCCCCCCCCCCCCCACAGAGAGGCACCTGGGGTGCTCGCAGGTGTTTGATGGGACGGGACAAGAGTACGCACATGCTTGGCGTCTTGGTGACGTGCACTTTGACGACGATGAACACTTCGTCAACCCATCCAGCACGGAGGGCATCAGCCTACTCACGGTGAGTGTGGGGGGGGGAGGGCTTACCCCACCCTCACACCCCTTCCCTCACCGCTTCACCACTCCCCTCCCCACATACCCCTCACTCCCCTCATCTCTCCCCTCATCCCCTCACCCCCTCACCCCGTCCAGCACTGAGGGTATCAGCCTACTCATGGTGAGTTTGGGGGCAGGTTTTCCCCACCTTCTCACCCCTTCCCTCACACCTTCACCACTCCCCTCACCACTTACCCCTCACTCCCCTCATCATTCCCTTCACCCCCTCACCCCATCCAGCACTGAGGGCATCAGCCTACTCACGGTGAGTGTGGGGGGGTCTTTCCCCACCTTCTTACCCCTTCCCTCACCCCTTCACCACTCCCCTCCCCACTTAGCCCTCACTCCCCTCATCACTCCCCTCACCCCATCCAGCACTGAGGGCATCAGCCTACACACGGTGAGTGTGGGGGGGGCTTTCCCCACCTTCTCACCCCTTCCCTCACCCCTTCATCACTCCCCTCCCCACACCCCTCACTCCCCTCTTCACTCCTCTCACCCCTCATCCCGTCCAGCACTGAGGGCATCAGCCAACATGGTGAGTGTGGGGGGGGCTTTCCCCACCTTCTCACCCCTTCCCTCACCCCTTCACCACTCCCCTCCCCACTTACCCCTCACTCCACTCATCACTCCCCTCACCCCCTCACCCCATCCAGCACTGAGGGCATCAGCCTACTCACGGTGAGTGTGTGGGGCGGGTGGCTTTCCCCACCTTTTCACCCCTTCCCTCACACCACCACTCCCCTCCCCACACCCCTCACTCCCCTCATCTCTCCCCTCACCCCCTCACCCCATCCAGCACTGAGGGCATCAGCCAACTCAGGGTGAATGTGGGGGAGTGCTTACCCACCTTCTCACCCCTTCCCTCACCCCTTCACCACTCCCCTCCCCACTTACCCCTCACTCCCCTCACCCCCTCATTCCGTCTGGCACTGAGGGCATCAGCCTGCTCACAGTGACACCCCTCACACCTCCATCCCCTCCCTTGCCACACGCCCTGCTGCTCTCTGCCAACCAGTCATTTACCGTAGACATGTGTGGTCAGTGAGAGGTTGGGTGTGATGGGTTGGAGCTTCCTCCACACGAGCTATCCCCATTCCCATCTTTAAATCATCCACAAAATGGCCACAAAGGCAGAAATTCTATTAACCTAAAGAGAATGGTTCCCAGCACCAAGCCCTGTGGAACCCCACTGGTCACCGGCAGCACCAAACCCTGTGGACACCACTGGTCACTGACAGCACTGAGCCCTGTGGACACCATTGGTCACTGGCAGCACTGAGCCCTGTGGACACCATTGGTCACTGACAGAACTGAGCCCTGTGGAACACCACTAGTCACCGGCAGAACTGAGCCCTGTGGAACACCACTAGTCACCGGCAGAACTGAGCCCTGTGGAACACCACTAGTCACCGGCAGTACCAAGCCCTGTAGAACACCACTAGTCACCGGCAGAACTGAGCCCTGTGGAACACCACTAGTCACCGGCAGTACCGAGCCCTGTAGAACACCACTAGTCACCGGCAGAACTGAGCCCTGTTGACACCATTGGTCACCGACAGCACTGAGCCCTGTGGAACACCACTATTTACCGACAGCACTGAGCCCTGTGGACACCACTGGTCACCGGCAGCACTGAGCCCTGTGGAACAGCACTGGTAACTGGCATCACCAAGCCCTGTGGAAAACCACTGGTCACTGGCAGCCAACCAGAAAAGGCCCTGCCTGCCTGTCAGACAATGGCCCATCAATTCATCAAGGGTCGGTGTGCAGGAGTTTTCCGCAAGGACTACTCCATCCGTGTCTCCCTCATCTACTCCTCCCCTCCCCACTATTCACCCCCTTGGGACCTACCCCTGTGACCACAGGAGATGCTCCACTTGCGGCCACACGTCCTTCCTCACCACCATTTGAGGCCCCTAACAGTCCTTCCGAGTGAAGCAACACTTCACTTGTGAATCTGCAGTGTCATCTACTGCATCCGGCAGTGGTCTCCTCTACATCAGAGAGACTGGCTGTAGACTAGGAGATCATTTTGTTGAGCACCTCAGCTCTGTCCGCCATAATATCGTGGATCTCTCAGTGTCCACCCATTTAAATTCTCTGCCCAATTCCCTTGACGACATGTCTGCCCAAGGTCTGATGCACAGACCACCTGTAAATTGGAGCAACAACACCTCATCTACCATCTGGGCCCCCTCAAACCAGACGGCATTAAGATCGACTTCTCCGGTTTCCGTTAGACACCCCTCCATGTTTCTCTGACTCCTTTCCTTGAGCTCTGTCTGTCTGTGTGTGTGTGTCTCTCTCTCTCTCTTTCTTTCTCTCTCTTCCCTTTTCCCTCTGTCTCCTTACACAGAGCCAAAAAGACACCTTTCCCCCTTCCCCCCAACCAGTTCTCTCCTTTCCTGTCTCTGTCCTCCTCTCCATATCACAAGATTCACAAGACAAAGGAACAGAACCAGGCCCACTAGGCCCATCGAGTCTGTTCCATAAATCTGCACTAAGCTACTTTACACTAGTTCCAATTTCCAGCCTTTTCCCCATATCCCTTCATGCCCTCACTAATGAGATACGTCTATTTCTTTTTTAAATACACTCAGTGATCTGGCTTCCACTGCTGTATGCGGCAGCGAGTTCCCCAGATCCACGACCCTCTGGCTAAAGAAGTTCTTCCTAGTCTCTATTTTATATGGATAACCTCTCATTTTCAGACCCCTTGTCCTCGATTTACCCACCAAGGGAAACATCTTACCCGCATCCACCCCAAAAAAAATCTAAACCTTTCAAAATATGAAATGCCTCTGAGATCTCCTCTCATCTCATTCTCCTCTACTCCAACGAGCTGCCAAACGCTCCTCGTACGTTAGCCCTTGCATTCCGGGAATCATCCTGGTAAATCTCCTCTGCACCCTCAACATCACATCCTTTCTAAGAGAGGGGGCCCAAAACTGCACACAGTTCTCCAAATGGGGTCTCACCAGTGCCCCCTGGAGCCTCATCAACCCCTCTCTATTCTTGTACAACATTCCTCTTGAAATGAAGGCCAACATAGCATTCGCTTTCTTCACTACCAGTAAACGCCTTTTGTCTGTAGGTCTGTGCTCCTCCTCCTCCAGTTTCTTTTAATTCGGGCGTTTGTCTGCTTTTTCCTCGTACCTTGGAGAAAGGCTCAAGCCCGAAACGTCAGTAAAGTATCTTTCCCAACCTGCGAGACTTTACTGAGTTCCTCCAATCACGGCGTCTGTTTCAATCCAGGCGGAATCATTGAAGTTCAGATCCCTGAAAGTGGGGAAGAAGGTATCTGGAACGCTGGCCTTCATTGGGTGAGGTCCTGAAGACAAGAGATGGGGCATCAGAAACCAGAGAGTGGTGGTGGATGATGCTTCTCAGACTGGAGGCCTGTGACTGGTGGTGTCTCAGGGATTGGTGCTGGGACCATTGTTGTTTGTCCTCTATATCAATGACCTTGATGATAATGTGGTCAATTGGATCAGCAAGTTTGCAGATGACTCTAAGATTGGAGATGTTGTGGATGGTTAGGAAGGTTTTCAAAGCTTGCGGAGGAATCTGAACCAGCTGGAAAATGGCCGATGGAATTTAATGCAGACAAGGGTGAGATGTTGCAGTTTGGAAGGACCAACCAAGAAAGGACGTACACGGTGAACGGTCGGGCACTGAGGGGTGCAGTAGAACAGAGGGATCTGGGAATAGAGATACATAATTCCCTGAAAGTGGCTTCACAGGTGGATAGGGTTGTAAAGAGAGCTTTTGGTATATTGCCCTTCATAAATCCAAGTATTGAGTACAGGAGTTGGGATGTTATGGTAAAGTTGTATAAGACATTGGTGAGGCCAAATTTGGAGAATTGTGTGCAGTTTTGGTCACCGAACCACAGGAAAGATATCAATAAGATAGAAAGAGTGTGGAGAAGATTTACTAGGATGTTCCCTGGAATTCAGGGCCTGAGTTACAGGGAAAGGTTAAACAGGTTAGGACTTTATTCCCTGGAGCGTAGAAGAATGAGGGGAGATGTGAGCAAGGTATTTAAGATTATGAGGGGGACAGACAGAGTAAATGTAGGTCGGCTTTTCCCACTGAGGGTGAGTGAGATACAAACCAGAGGACATGGGTTAAAGGTGAAAGGGGAAAATTTAGGGGGTGTTAAAAGCCCAGAGGACCCCAAAACCCAGCAGCAATAGATATTCATCAAGACAAATGGTTACTTAAACAAAAGTTGCTTTTAATTATCTTTAAACATGAAAACAGAATCACATTTTAACTTAACTAACCTAACTTAACCTCCCTTCTAATTCTAAGTGCACGTGTATGTAATGTGTGTGTAAGTTCAGAAAAGTTCTTTGATTCACAGTCCAATCTCACTTCTCATTCCTCCAGGTTCACTGGTTGCAGGCAATTCTTAGACTGTGCACAGAATTTAACATTTATAAAGTTCACCAGGCTTTGGTGCTTGAATGACAAATGGTTACCACTCAGGAAAGTTCTTGTTGGTTTTCAGAGAGAGATTTGTTGTTTGCTGGACACCCACAACTGTTTCCTTTTCAATCAGCCACTTCAGTGTCTTGCTGAAGAAACTTGCCCCCCTCAGGGTTCTCCAGATGATAACTCCTTTCTTTCAGGTCAACACAGAGTTTCTTTTTGTTTCCCTTATTTCAAATGAAACATTATGCAGCCAGTCCTCTCTTCTTGCATGGACCACAAGGGCTTTGACCAGGCTGAACTAAGCACTCACAACCCATCTTCCAAATGGGGTTTTCCACAAGCTTGCCAGCTTGTCCTATTCCAGTCCCATTTGCTGCTGCTGAACAGTAGAACTGAATTCTCTCTCTCTCTCTCTCCCTCTCTCTCTCTCTCTCTCTCTCTCTCTCTGAGAGAAAAATCTGTTTTACTCTCTCTGCTTGCAAAACCATATGACCCTCCTAAAACAGCAAGTTCCACTCCAGACAGCCTATGGCTCCAACAAGCTCTTTCATCTGTTGCCTTTTTGTAAACAACAATCCATTAGTGAAGTCTCTTGGGCTCTCTCCAAAGCTTTTGCAAAGACTGTTGGCCTAAATGGGTCTAGCATTAGCAGAGCTCCAGTATTTTAAACAAGATCTTGTTTTAAAGTGTGTGTATGTGACCAAAAAAACCTGCCCCGATTTGTCTCCCAAAAACATATATACAATACAAATACAACATAATCTGTCATGGGGGAACATTCGGGGGAACTTCCTCACACAGAGAGCAGTGGGGGTGTGGAACAACCTGCCAGCTGAAATGGTGAATGTGGGCTCAATGTTAACACCCAAAAAGAATTTGGACAGGTCCATAGATGGGAGAGGTATGGAGGGATATGGTCTGGGGGCAGGTCAGTGGAATGAGGTAGAAAAAATGGTTCAGCTCAGACAACAAGGGGCGAAGGGGCCTGTTTCTGAGCTCTAATGCTCTATGGTTCTATGGTTCAACTGGGCCAGCTGTTGGTGAGATCACGCACAGAGTGATGGGTGCAGTTCTAGTTGCCCGGCTGTAGGAAGGACATCAATAAACGGAAGGGGTGCAGAGGAGATTTTTCACGATGTTGCCAGGACTGGAAGGGCTGGGGGATGGAGGGTGGACAGGCTCCTGGAGGGCAGGAGGCTGAGGGGTGATCTTGTTAAATAGTGGAGAAGGCTCGACGGGACAACCTCCCATTGAGAGGGCAGGGGTGGGTTGTGGGGGGGGGGGGGTTCAGGGTGGCACAGAGGGAGGCGTCCAGGTAAGGGCAGGGAACAGGTTCAACCTCGCATCCAACAACATCTCTCTTTCGTCGCAAAGGTGGCGGTTCACGAGATTGGCCATGTGCTGGGACTGCCACACATCAGACGGGTCGGTTCCATCATGCATCCCAACTACATCCCACACGACTCCAAGGACCTGGAACTCGACTGGCATGACCGCAAGGCCATCCAACAGATCTACGGTGGGTTCTGGGACATCACCACCCCCTACCCTCTGTCGGGCAGGACACGGACTGGGGCTTAGTTTAGCCAGTTCATTCTAGCCCTCTTACCTCTAGATTTCGTGTGCAGAGGGGCCACAATGTCATACCATCACACCATTTGCAGAACAAGAGGGTCACAATATATACACGAACAGACCTCTCCGCTCTCTGACTAGAATGTAGAACATTCCGGCACAGTGCAGGCCCCATGATGTTGTGCCAACCCACGTAAACAATCCTCAACAATCTAACCCTTCCCCCTCTACCCTGTAACCCTCTATTTTCCTTCCATCCATCTGTCTGTCTAAGAGTTTCTTAAATGCCCCTAATGTTCCAGCCTCAACCACCCCTGGCAAAGCATTCCAGGCCCCCACAACTCTCTGGGTAAAAACACTTACCCCTGATGTCTCCCCTAAACTTCCCTCCCTTCACTTTGTACACATGTCCTTTAGTGTTTGCTGATCCTGCCCTGGGAAACAGGTGCTGGCCGTCCACTGTATCTATGCCTCTCATAATCTGGTAGACCTCTATCAATCTCCTCTCATCCTTCTACACTCCAAGAAGTCCCAGCTCCATTAAACTTGCCTCATAAGACACGTTCTCCAATCCAAGCAACATCCTGGTGAATCTCCTCTGCCCCCTCACCATACCTTCCACATCCTTCCTGTAATGAGGTGACCGGACACAATATTCCCCTCTTCTCCTTCTGTAGGGGTTGGTCCCACCAATCGTCTCCTTGGGACCTACCCCTGTGACCACAGGAGAGGCTCCACCTTGCACCCACACCTCCCCCCTCACCGCCATTTGGGGCCCCAAACCGTCCTTCTGAGAGAAGCCACATTTCACTTGTAAATCTGCAGGGGTCATTGACTGCATCTGGTCCTCCCACTGAGGTCCCCTCCACGTCAGAGAGACTGGGCGCAGACTGGGAGATCACTTTGATAACCACCTCGGCTCTGTCCGCTGCAATACCGCAGAGCCCCCAATGGCCACCCATTTCAATTCCCCACCCCATTCCCCTGCCAGCATATTTTTCCATGGTCTCATGCTCTGTCAGACTGAGACCACCCGCAAATTGGAGGAACAACCCCTCATCTTCCGACTGGGCTCCCTCCAACCGGACAGCATTAACATTGAGTTCTCCATTTTCTGTTGAACCCCCCACCCCCACTCTCACCATCCCTCTGTTTCTCTTCTCCCTTCCCTTCCCTCTCCATTCAGAGACCTACATCATGCCCCATCACACCAGCACCTTTCTCTTCAACCCTCCCATCTCTAACCTTTCAGCCTATGTTTCCATTAAAACACCCCCATTTCCTTTCATTCTCCCTGTCCCCTTTCACAGAGCCAACCCTCCCTTCCCGACCAATCCTTTTCCTCTCTTCTCCATATCCAATGAACACAGTTTGTCTGTACTCATTCATTCATGTGACTGCCCGCTTTTTTCTCATGCATTGAAAGAGGACTCAGGCAGAGGTCCACAAGTCACCAACCTCCAAGCAGAATACCTCCCTTCCACATCTACTCTCTGCTTTCTACCTACGTGCCAAAATTTTATCCACACAGCCCCCAGGCTCCACGGATCCCGAGCCTCATGACTTTCTGGATGAGGCTCTCATGGGGTCCTTGTCAAATGCCTTACTAAATTCCATGTCTACTGCCCTACCCTTCAAAACACTCAATGAGGGGTTTGAGGTGTGTTGGCGTGGTTAGGAGATCATTAGGCAAGGTTGGGGGGGTCTGTGGATGGGATTAGAGTGTGTGGCTGGGGTTAGAGTGTGTGGGTGGGATGGGTGTTTTGTAGGGTTAGAGTGTGTGGGTGGGGTTAGGGTGTGTGGGTGGGATGGGTGTTTTGTGGGGTTAGAGTGTGTAGGTGGGGTTAGGGGTGGGTGAGGTTAGGGGCATGTGGGTGGGGTTATGGTGTGTGGGTGGGATGGGTGTTTTGTGGGGTTAGAGTGTGTAGGTGGGGTTAGGGATGGGTGAGGTTAGGGGCATGTGGGTGGGGTTATGGTGTGTGGGTGAGATGGGTGTTTTGTGGGGTTAGGGTGTGTGGGTGGGGTTAGGGTGTGTGGGTGGGATGGGTGTTTTGTGGGGTTAGAGTGTGTAGGTGGGGTTAGGGGTGGGTGAGGTTAGGGGCATGTGGGTGGGGTTATGGTGTGTGGGTGAGATGGGTGTTTTGTGGGGTTAGGGTGTGTGGGTGGGGTTAGGGTGCATGTGGGTAGGGTTAGGGAGTGTGGTTGTGGTTAGGGGGTGTGTGGGTAGAGCTAAAGTGTGTGGGTGGGATGGGTGTGGGTAGAGTTAGGGAGTGTGGTTGCGGTTAGGGGATGTGTGGGTGGGGTTAGAGTGTGTGGGTGGGATGGGTGTGTGGGTGGGGTTACGGTGTGTGGGTGGGGTTAAGGGTGTGTGGGCTGGATTAGGGGATTGTCAGCGGGGTCAGGGAACAGGATTAGGGGGGTCTGTGAGTAGAATTGGGGGCATCAGTGGCCAGAGGTCGGGCAGGGTCTGAAGGATCATGGTGCAGGGTCATGGGTTAGCATCCGGTGTCTGAGGTCAGGGATCGCTGTTCGGTGGGTTCAAGGATCAAGATGAGGAGTCAATATCCGGGGCCAGGGGTTGGGGTAAGGGGTTCAGGGGTCAGAGATGAAGAGTTGGCAGTAAGTGTCAGGGGTCGGTGGCCAGGGTCAGGGCCAGGGCTGTGGATCTCTGACTGCCTCGTCCCTCCACAGGGGTGTGCGAGGGGAACTTCGACACGGTGTTTGACTGGGTGCGGCGGGAGGAGAATGGTTTCGGCGAGACCACCTACCGTTTCAACACCTATTTCATGCGCCGCCACTGGTACTGGATGTACGAGAACCGGTTCAACCGCACCCGCTACGGCGACCCCATCCCCCTGGCCGTGGGCTGGAAGGGCCTCCCCCCCTCAAACGTTGACGGTTTCGCCCACATCTGGACCTGGGACAAGGACGTCACCCTCTTCTTCAAAGGTCAGGCCCTTGGGCTCTCCCTGTGTCCCCTCACCGACCTGCGGGGGGGATCATGGGGAGGTGACACCAATGGGTGCTGTGTCCGCCTGTGCCCCTACTCGATCCAGGGGGCAGGGAGATAGGGAGGGACACCCCTGGGTGTGGGTCTCTGACTGCCCTCAGCCCAGCCCTAGGGCAGGGTGCTGGGTGGATCAGGGTCTCAGGCAGGACTGTACCCCCACAGCTCAGGGGGTACAGGTGAGGCAGCTATCCCATTCCTCCCCCACCCCAATGGGAGGGGCTCACTGGAGTCACCCAGCACCCATGCAGACCCTTCCACCCATCGAGAATGTGCTGACCATCAGGAACAGTTGGATTAAGCCCACCATCAGTCTGGGTATCGGACAGCAGAGAATAAGCCCTTCAGCTCAACTCACCCATGCTGACCCACATTTATCCACCATCGCCTTCTACCTCTTCTATAAGGCCATGCTGCAACTCTACATATCTCTGGTGAGACCACCCTTGGAGAATTGTCTTCAGTCTGGTCACCTCATTAAAGGAAGGATGTGGAAGCTGTGAAGAGGGTGAGAGGAGATTTACCAGGATGCTGCCTGGATTGGGAAAACAAGTCTTATGAGGCCAGGTTAGCAGAGCTGGGACTTTTCTCTTTAGAGTAGGGGTGTCAAACTCAAATTCATGGAGGGCCAAAATTAAAAACTTGGACTAAGTTGAGGGCCGAACTAAATGTTTATTGAAAATTTTCAACAACATCTGCATGTTTTCTCTTCTTTCAACATATGTAATGTTAAACTTTAGGATATAACTTTAGGAGGATAATGTTACAGGTCAGGAGTAGGTAGCTCAAGTTCACCCTTTGCTTGACCTGAGGGAAACCTATTTGGTCCCTGTGGAAATGTAGTCAGCATTCACAGGCTGTGTCCATTTTGGCCTGCATCAGGACTCAGCATTTCCTGCTCACTCCTCAGGCTCTAGGCCTCTATTCACCCTTGACCCACCATCCCTCTACCTGACCAGTCCTTTACCCAACCTCTACTCACCCCTCACTCCACTCGCTCTGCCTCTACCCACCCCATCCTATACACACCCCTCTACTGCCTCTCCCCTCAACCTATTCCTCCCTCTACCCATCTCTCACCCTCTAATCACCCCTCCCCTACTCGCCCTGCCCCTCCCCTTTTACCTCTTCCCTATCCACCCCTCCTTCTACTCATCCCTCCTTCTAACTGCCCCTCGCACCACCATAACTTCCCCTGCCCATTACTCCTCACCTACACCCTCTGCCCACCCCTGCTTACCCACCCACTCAGGCCCAGTGCGCTGCCGATCAGCCTTTGCGGACAGCCACCATCTCTCTCTTCACGTGCAGGGCCGAACCAGCCGTCCCTGGGGTCCACGCAGGTGCAAGCGCTGAAGACCGTGGCGACCGGGAGAAGTGCGCTCGCGCTGTGGAAGGGCCGTCCGGTGCCAGTTGCACGGGGCTCGCGCTGCCCGGGGGCTGTGCGCAGCCTGCCATGCCCGTCGCGCCGACAGGAAATCACAGGCGCTCGCCCATCCGCCGCACCGCTCGACAGGTGGGAGAAGTGACTGGTTGTGCGGGGAGCCTTCCAACCGGCTTGCCGGCTGATGACATCAACAGACTTCTCGTGTTACAATTTCTCGTGTTACAATGGGGAAGGATGTGCAATGAAGGGGGAGGATGGTGGGGGTGACATTACCAAAAAACAGCATCGGCTCTCGCTGCAGGGCGGGCCACCTCTAATACATTTTTGAAATGATCTTGCGGGCCAAATATAATTATATCGCGGGCAGTGAGGTAGCGGCACTATCTGCTGCCCTGTGGATCTGTCTGGGGTCACCCTGGGGCCAGAGCCCCCTTCCATGGTCCTCAGCCTGGGAGGCCATTCATCCCATCCCCTTCCACTGGCTCAGAATGCTGTTCCCCGCAGGTCTACGGGGAGATGGAGCAGGGAGTGCAGGTTGCCACGGGGAGGGAGGCTGTGGCTTGCTGTGGTACAGGTGCCCTGGGGGAAATGGAACTTGCCCCTACCCCTCTGCTCTCTCCCACAGGAACCATGTACTGGCAGTACGACAACAAAAACGACCGGGTGTACAGCGAGGACCTGCACGGAAACCCCTATCCCCGGCCCATCGCCCAGGGCTTCCCTGGCATCGAGGGGCCCATCGACACCGTCCACTTCGACAAGAAGGACCACTGCCTGTACTTCTTCAAAGGGCTCAACGTGAGTACAGTGGCTGTCTGCAGGCAACAACTCACACTCACACAAACTCACACTCACACACACTCACGTTCACTCTCTCTCACACACTCACATTCACACACACATTTATGGACACCCTCATAAGATACACACAAACTTACTCACATTCACACCTTTGAACCCCCCACAAAGAGAGTTACATAATCACGAGGGGTATCAATTCCGGGGGTGACGGAAACTAGGGATGAGTTGAGGGTGATAGTGGGAAAATTTCACAGGTCCCGAAGGTCCTGAGCCAGATGCGGGTCGGGTGGGCCCGGATTTGGAGGTCAGGAGTCAGGCTGGGGCCTGGATTGCAGGTCGAGGGTCAGTTGCCATGGTGACGTGCTCTCTCTTCCATGGGCCAGGTGACGGCATTCAGCGTGGACCTGAACGCAACCGTCGCCGGGTACCCGAAGCGGATTGTGGACATGTTCCCGGCTGTGGTGTCGTATGACCATCCCTTGGGTCACCTGGACGCCGTCTACTACTCCTACAGCCACAGTGCCATCTTCGTGCTCAAGGACACACTGTACTGGAGGGTGGTCAGCGAGCACGATCGGGAAACCAATGCCTCGCTGCCTCTCAATGGTCTCCTACCCCACCGCCCCATCGCACAGCACTGGTTCGACATCTGTGAGGTGGACGGAACACACGCTCCCGGCCGACAGTAGGGGTCCCAGAGGCGTCGGACTCAACCCCACCCCACCCCCATCGTGACAAGGCAGATCAACCCTATCACTGACCATTACCCCAACCCACCCGCACACCACTCAACCTTCACCAGCCCAAACCAACTCCGCTGGAGTGTGTGAAGGGACGGTTTGGAGGGAGCTTCCCTCTGTGTCTGACCCCAGGAGTGTGTGATGGGATGGTGTGGAGGGAGCTTCACTCTGTGTCTGACCCCAGGAGTGTGTGATGGGATAGCGCAGAGGGAGCTTCACTCTGTGTCTGACCCCTGGATTGTGTGATGGGACAGTGTGGAGGGAGCTTCACTCTGTGTCTGACCCCAGGACTGTGTGATGGGATGGTGTAGAGGGAGCTTCCCTCTGTGTCTGACCCCGGGAGTGTGTGATGGGACAGTGTGGAGGGAACTTCACTCTGTGCCTGACCCCGGGAGTGAGTGATGGGACGGTATGGAGGGAGCTTCACTCTGTGTCTGACCCCAGGACTGTGTGATGGGATGGTGCAGAGGGAGCTTCCCTCTGTGTCTGACCCCGGGAGTGTGTGACGGGATGGTGTGGAGGGAGCTTCACTCTGTGTCTGACCCTGCGAGTGTATGATAGGATGGTGTGGAGGGATCTTCACTCTGTGACTGACCCTGGGAGTGTGTGATGGGACGGTGTGGAGGGAGCTTCACTCTGTGTCTTACCCCGGGAGTGTGTGATGGGACAGTGTGGAGGGAGCTTCACTCTGTGTCTGACCCTGGCTGGAAACACGGTGTGAGAGCCACTCTCCACAGACACTGCCTGGACTGCAGGGAGTTCCTGCTGGTCCCGGTCCTTGTTTCGGGTTTGCAGCCCCTGTATGGTCCTGAGCCCAAAGGCCAGGCCCCTCTTGGCTGCATCCTAGGAGGTCTCTAGCTGAGTGGGTGAGTGATGTTGGGACCCTGTCCTCTCCCCCTTCCCCCCCACCACTCCCCACTGCACCCCGATCCTGCTGCATGGCTGTTCTGTGTTGACGGGGCTAGGGTTGCAATGGGGACCCTGTAAATATTAAAGGAGTTGCTGTAAGTGTCAGATGTGTGAACAGGCTGCTTCATCACTCCTGGCATGCTGGCCTTCCGGAACCATTCACCAGCTGGTGAGGAGACCCTGCCCAGAGGGGCCAGCTCACCCCTCGGACCACCTACCCCCTGGGACCCCCTCGTACCCCTTCCATGGACCCCCATGGACTCCCTAAATTGAGAATCCCCCGGACACCGGGACCCTCACGTACCCCCTACATGGACCCCCATGGACTCCCTCTCCCAGACCCTCCTCTGCTTGCCTCCCCTCCCTCCTCCCCCTTCCTGCCCCTCTTTCCCCCAAACCCTCCCACTGACCCTCCCCTCCAGGCTTCCCTTTGACAAAACTCCCACACACCACAGACCCTCCCCAAAGACCTTCCCCAGAAACAACCACAGACACTCCGCTAAAAGGTCCCTTGGCCCCTCCCCGGAAACCTTGCTGTCTCTCCAGTCGGAGCCTCCCCATGGATCCTCTCCATCCACCCCCCAGTGAAGGGGAGCCAGGGTCTCCAGGTGCATCAGCATCACGTCACTGGAGTGGAGGGGGGAGGTGGCGAGGGGAGCTGGGGGTGTTGAGTGGGGAGGGAGAGTTGCATCTCTAACCTCCCGCGGTCACCGGTCACAGGGGCAGATGGTGGCCTTGGTTATTGCCTGCAGGGGAAGATGGTGTCATGGGGTATTGTCCACAGGGGCAGATGGTGTTGGGTATTGCCTACAGGTCCTGGACGAGCTCAGGTGGTCTGGCAGTGTCTGTGGGGAGTAAAGGTTCTTGCTAGGGAGGGAGGGAGAGAGGAGGGAAAGGAAGGGGAGGGGGGAGGAACCCAGGCTGACAGGTAAGAGATGGGATGATAGAAGAGAAAGGAGCTGGTGTGATGGGGAGGGGGGAGCTCTTTGAATGGAGAGAAGGGGGTGGGAATTGAAATGGGTGGCCACTGGGAGATCCACACTGTTACGGTGGACAGAGCCGAGGTGGTGAATGCAGCGATCTCCCGATCTCTCCGATGTGGAGGAGATGACAGATTCACAAGTGAAATGGGCCCCAAATGGTGGTGAGGGAGGAGGGGTCACAGGGGTAGGTCCCAAGGGGATGATTGGTGGGGAGGAAGGAGGGGACAAGGGAGTCATGGAGGGACTGGTCCCTGTGAAAGGTGGAGAGGGGAAAATGTGTCTAGTGGTAGGATCATGTGGCAGAAATGGCGGAGGAGGATGCGTTGGATGCGGAGGCTGGTGGGATGGGTAGGTGGGATGGGTAGGTGGGGATGAGGGGAATCCTGTCCTTGTATGTGGGGACGGAGGGGGCCAGGGCAGATGGAAGATATGATGGTTAGGGTCGAGTTGATGGTGGTAGAGGGAAAGCCAAATTGTTTGAAGAATGATGATCTGGCACAGATGTCCTCATCCTGGGAGCAGATGGGATGGAGATGGAGGAATTGAGAGAATGGAATCCTTACAGGGGACAGAGTGTTGTCGAGGTTGCTGTGGGAGTTGGTGGATCTGTAGAAAATGACTGTTGAGAATTTGTCTCCTGAGACGGAGACAGAGAGATCAAGAGAAAGGAAAGTGTTGCTTGAGACAGACCAAGTGAATTTGAGGTCGGGGTGGAAGTTGGCGGCAAAGTGGATGAAGTCAATGAGCTCATCATGCGTACTCGAGACAGCACCAAAGTGGTCATCAATGTAGCAGAGGAAGAGTTGAGGGGCCCTGCCAGTGTTGGCCTGTAGCATGGATGGTTCCACATGGTCAACAAACAGACATGCAGAGCTGGGGCCCATGCAGGCACCCGTGGCCACCCCTTTAACCTGGAGAAAGGGGAATGAGTCAAAGGGGAAATTATTGAGGGTGAGGACAGTTATTGCCAGGCAGTGGAGGGGGACGGGTCAGGCCTGTTGAGGAAGAGACAGAAGGCTTGAGACCTTCTAGTGGGGAGGGGACTGAACCAATCACGGTGATTGCATCTGCTGGAGGAACCTGGGGGAGGGTGGTGGGAGGTCAGGCAGAGTCTGTGGAGGAGGGTGGGCAGTCAATGTTTTGGGCTGAGACCTTGATTCAGGACTGAAAGAGGGAAGATGTGTGGTGCTGGAGAGGGGAGAGGGGTCAGTAGGTGATGGGTGGGCTTCCCTCCTCATGCCTCCTGCATGGATCACCTCCTATGGCTGTTCATCCCTCCCCACCCACCACTCCATCACTCCTGGGACTGCAGGAGGTTTAATGCTGGATCTTACACATCCTCCCTCGCCACTGTCCAGGGTCACACACACAGACCTTCCAAGTGAGGCAGGGACATACACAGTGAACGGTCGGGCACTGAGGAGTGCGGTAGAATAGAGAGATCTGGGAATACAGATACATAATTCCCTGAAAGTGGCATCACAGGTAGATAGGGTTGTAAAGAGAGCTTTTGACATATTAGCCTTCATAAATCAAAGTATGGAGTAAAGGAGTTGGGATGTGAGAGTAAAGTTGAATGGTGAGGCCAAATTTGGAGTATTGTGTGTAGTTTTGGTCGCTTAACTACAAGAAAGATATCAATAAGATAGAAAGAGTGCAGAGAAGATTGACTAGGATGTTGCCCTGACATCAGGAACTAAGTTACAGGGAAAGGTTAAATAGGTTAGGCATTTATTCCCTGGAATGTAGAAGAATGAGGAGAGATTTGATGATGGAATTTAAAATTATAAGGGGGACAGACAGAGTAAATGTAGGTCGGCTTTTTCCAATGAGGGTGGGTGAGATATAAACCAGAGGACATGGGTTAAAGGTGAAAGGGGAAAAGTTTAGGGGGAACTTCTTCACACAGAGAGTGGTAGGAGTGTGGAATGAGCTGCCAGCTGAAGTGGTGAATGCGGTCTCAATTTTAACATTTAAGAAGATTTTGGACAGGTCCACGGATGGGAGGGGTTTGGAGGGATGTGGACTGGGTGCAGGTCAGTGGGACTAAGTAGAAAAATTGTTGGGCTCAGACTTGAAGGGCTGAAGGGACCTGTTTCTGTACTGTAATGTTCTATGGAACACTGTCTGCCTCTCCCTCATCTGCACCTCACTTTCCAACCTCCCTTCCCCACCACAGCAACTGCCCCCTTGGGCCCTGAAACCAACATCCTGGAGACCTTGGGTTCACCACACCCCTGGGTGGGTGGGGGACTCAGGTATTCTGTCAGACCACCCTGTGACCCTGGTCTCTAACCAACATCTCCTCAATGGGTCAGAGGGATGGAGTTTTTCAGGTGAACTGGGGATAATGAGTAGGTCAGGCTCGTGTGGGTTGCAAGGGGCATTGGGTTGAGGTTGTGGGTGGTATATAATGGAAGGATTTTGCTTTGTGTGGGACAGGACAATTTTTAATGATTTTGCATGGTATCAGGCCCATCTAGCACATGAGCCCATGCCACCCAAATACCCAATTAATCTACAATCCCCATACATTTTGAACATAGAACATTCCAGCACAGTACAGGCCTTTCAGCCCTCAATGTGGTGCTGACCCATATATTCTTCAAAAAATACTAAACCCTCCCCACCCTGTAACCCTCTATTTTTCTGTCTAAGAATCTCTTAAATGCCCCCAGTGTTCCATCCCCTACCACCATCCCTGGCAAGGGATTCCAGGCCCCCACACCTCACTGCATAAAAAACTTACCCCTGACATCTCCCCTAAACTTCCCTCCCTTCACTTTGTACACATGTCCTCTGGTGTTTGCTGATCCTACCCTGGGAAACAGGCGCTGACTGTCCAATCTATCTATGCCACTCATGTTTCGCAATCCAGGCAACGTCCTGGCAAATCTCCTCTGCACCCTCTCCACAGCTTCCACATCCTTCCTGTAATGAGGAGACCAGAAATGAACACAATTCTCTAAGTGGGGTCTCACCAGAGATTTGTAGAGTTGCAACATGATCTCTCTACTCCTGAACTCAATCCCCTTATTAATGTAGCCCAACATCCCATAGGCCTTCTTAATTAACCTATCAACCTGCCCGGCAACCTTGAGGGATTTATAGATTTGAACCCCAAGGTCCCTCTGTTCATCCACACTCTTAAGTAACTGATCATTAATACTGTACTCAGCCTTCTGGTTTGTCCTTCCTTGATACATCACCTCACACTTATCCCCATTGAACTCCATCTGCCACTTTTCTGCCCAACTCTGCATCCTGTCTATATTATCTTATAACCAACAACAACCTTCAAATCCACCCACAACTCCTCCAACTTTCGTGTCATCCACAAACATACTGACCCATCCTTCCGCCTCTTCATCCAGGTAATTTATAAAGACCACAAAGAGCAGGGGGTCCCAGAACAGATCCTTGTGGCTCCTCCACTAGTCACCGACCTCCAGGCAGAATACTTTCCTCCCACTACTACTCTCTAATTTCTTCCAAAAGCCAATTTTTTATCCACACGACCAAAGTTCCACTGACCCTATGACATGACTTTCTGAACAAGTGTCTCTTGGGGGACCTTGTCAAATACCTTGCTAAAATCCATATCGACCACATCTACCACCCAACCCTCATCAATTTCTTTTGTTCCTCCTCGAAAAACTCAATTAGACTCATGAGGCACGACCTTCCCTTCACAAAGCCCTGCTGCCTTTCCTTGAGTAGACGGGACTTCTCCAAATGCTTCTAGATCCTGTCCTTAAGAATCCTCTCCATTTGTTTGGCCCAGCTATCATTTCCCACAGCAGCCTGAAGTATATCGCATCCAGCCCCAGGGACTTATCAATCTTGGTATTTTTAAGATCCAACACTTCGACTTCCTTAATCTCCACATTGTCTGTCACACAAGCCTGTTCAATTTCAACCTCACCCTGATCAAGGTCCTTTTCTCTTATGAACACTGACACAAAGTATTCATTTAGGATCTCCCTCCCCAACCTCCTCTGCCTCCTGGCACATTGCCTCCTTTATCCTTTAGTGGCCCCACCTTTATTCTCGTCATCCTTCTGTTCTTTGTATAGGCATAGAACGCTGAGGGTTTCTCCATAATCCTACATGCCAAAGCCATTTCTCAGGCCCCCCTTGAGCTCTCCTAACTCCTTTCTTAAGCTCCATCCTGACTATCTTGTACTTCTCATGAGCCCTTCCTGTTTCCTGCTTCCTATATCTAACATTTCCTTCCTTCTTCCTCTTCACGAGTTGCCTGACCTGTTTCGTCAGCCACAGTTCCCTTTTCCTACCATCTTCTACCCTAATCCCTGCCGTGATATGCTGGTTCCTGCTATCTGGGTAATTTATACAAATCACAAAGAGCAGGGGTCCCAAATCTGTGGGCCCTCAGTGGGTGTAGCAGTTAGCACCACACCATTGGAGCACCAGCGATTGGGACTGGGATTTGAATCCTGTGCTGTGTGTAAGGAGTTTGTACGCTCTCCCTGTGTCTATGTAATAGATGTTGAAGAAGAGACGACTCACGGAATTGTTTTCCAGCATTTATTTACTCTTTTTAGAAGGCAAAATAACAGAACCATCATGGTCTTCTGGGGTTTCTCCCTTTTTAACCCTTTTGTTCCCTCAGCAAGGTTACAGCAGTGTCCAGCCCATTCACCCTTTTCCTCAACTACACACCTATACTTTAGCATTTCAACATGGACTCAACTCAGTGCATATGGTATTAGCTGAGAGCTTTCAAGATATTCCCAGGAAAATATTTTGCATTTTAAAATATCTTCAAACTATTTAAAAAGAACTATATTTACAGGGTGAAAACAGTGGCACCTGGTGGTCAAGTTAAAAACTGCAAAGAAAAATTAACTTGCTTGAATCATACATTTAATAAAGAGATCTGTCCCTTTAGAAGACAAAATCATACAACCTTCTGGGTTTTCTCCCTTTCTAACCCCTTTGCTCCTAAGCGTGTTTCCCAGCCTTGACAAGCTGTCCATTTATCCATTTTGTGAATGTTTTCTTTTGAACATCTTCTCTTTCATATCCATTTGTTAGCTGTCCATTTGCTGATCTCAGCAAAGCCTCATTGATCACATGACCAGCATATGGTGATGAGTCAAAACACCAGTAAGATAAAAACGTTCATCAAACTTACATTAATGGTTAAAACAATATAAAACCAACTGTAGAGCTTAATAATATTAGTAATGAACAATATAACCATATAACCATTTACAGCACAGGAACAGGCCATTTCGACCCTACTAGTCCGTACCGAACATCTTCTCCTACCCAGTCTCACTGACCCACATTCAGCCCATAACCCTCCACACCTCTCCAGTCCATATACCTATCCAACCTTTCCTTGAATATTAACATCGATCTCGGTTCTACCACCGCTGCCGGAAGTTCATTCCATACTCCCACCACCCTCTGCATGATAAAATTCCCCCTCATGTTTCCCCTAAATTTTCCTCTTTTAATCTCAATTCATGCCCCACTATCAGTGGAAAAAGCCTGTCCACATTGACCCTATCTGTCCCCCTTATAATTTTGAATACCTCTATCAAATCACCCCTCAACCTTCTATGCTCCAGGGAAATAAAATCCCAGCCTGCTCAACCATTCCCTGTAACTCAAACCCTGAAACCCTGGCAACATTCCCCTAAACCTCCTCCGCACTCTCTCTCTCTACTGTTTATATCCTTCCTGTAATTTGGCCACCAAAACTGCACACAATGTTCCAAACTTGCCCTCACCAATGCCTTATACAATTTCAACATGACATCACAACTCCTGTGTTCAATACTCTGGTTTATGAAAGCCAACATACCAAATGCTTTCTTCACCACCCTATCCACATGTGATTCAACTTTCAGGGAATTATGTACCATGACTCCTGAATCCTTTGTTCCACTGCACTCCACAATTGTCTATCATATATCTTTGGCTTGGCTTCGCGGACGAAGATTTATGGAGGGGGTAAAAAGTCCACGTCAGCTGCAGGCTCGTTTGTGGCTGACAAGTCCGATGCGGGACAGGCAGACACGATTGCAGCGGTTGCAGGGGAAAATTGGTGGGTTGGGGTTGGGTGTTGGGTTTTTCCTCCTTTGCCTTTTGTCAGTGAGGTAGGCTCTGCGGTCTTCTTCAAAGGAGGTTGCTGCCCGCCAAACTGTGAGGCGCCAAGATGCACGGTTTGAGGCGATATCAGCCCACTGGCGGTGGTCAATGTGGCAGGCACCAAGAGATTTCTTTAGGCAGTCCTTGTACCTTTTCTTTGGTGCACCTCTGTCACGGTGGCCAGTGGAGAGCTCGCCATATAACACGATCTTGGGAAGGCGATGGTCCTCCATTCTGAGACGTGACCCACCCAACGCAGCTGGATCTTCAGCAGCATGGACTCGATGCTGTCGACCTCTGCCATCTCGAGTACTTCGACGTTAGGGATGTAAGCGCTCCAATGGATGTTGAGGATGGAGCGGAGACAACGCTGGTGGAAGCGTTCTAGGAGCCGTAGGTGGTGCCGGTAGAGGACCCATGATTCGGAGCCGAACAGGAGTGTGGGTATGACAACGGCTCTGTATACGCTTATCTTTGTGAGGTTTTTCAGTTGGTTGTTTTTCCAGACTCTTTTGTGTAGTCTTCCAAAGGCGCTATTTGCCTTGGCGAGTCTGTTGTCTATCTCATTGTCGATCCTTGCATCTGATGAAATGGTGCAGCCGAGATAGGTAAACTGGTTGACCGTTTTGAGTTTTGTGTGCCCGATGGAGATGTGGGGGGGCTGGTAATCATGGTGGGGAGCTGGCTGATGGAGGACCTCAGTTTTCTTCAGTTTTCTATCATATATACATTCAGATTAATGACATAACCAACTCATTTTCCAAGGAAAACATTTTAAACAGCCCAGAAACAATCTTCTCCCCCACTTACCCTTAGCAAGGTAACAGCAGTGTGAAAGGAAGGGAGTGGTGTAGGAGGAGCACAAGAGGTGTGCACCTCCAAACTCATTCCCACCACAAATATTATATCAATGACAGTAAATACAAATAACTCATTGAGCTAAGATTCACAAATATAGAATTGAGAAAAGAAATTATTAAAACCCATTTTTAATTCTGTTACGTCTGCATGGGTTTTCCCCAGGGGCTCCGGTTTCCTTCCACCATTCAAAACGTACCGGGGTTGTAGGTTGTAAGGTGTAATTGGGCAGCACGGTCTGGTGGGCCAGAATGGCCTGTTACCATGCTGTATGTCTACATTTAATATTTAAACAGATCCCTGTGGAACTCCACTTGTCACTGACCTCCAGACAGGAAACTTTCTATCCACTACACTGCCTTTCTACGGGAAAGGGTGTTGAAGGGTGGGAGAAAACTGGAGCAACTGAAATAAATATAAAGCACGAGTCATGGTACAAACTCCTCACAGACAGCGCCAGATTCCAACCTTGATGCGGCAATAGCGTTGTGCTAACTGCAGGCAGGAGTGGGTGGGATCACAGTGCAGAGACAAGGGGCTGGAGGAGAGAGGAGAAGTAGCCTGCTATCTGGGGTGGCAGGAGGCAAGCACTGGACACAGATGTACCTCGGAGTTGTGCGTTCACACGTGTCAACAGGTCTGCCTTATGGGGAGGGAGATTCAGCACAGGCTTGGTACTACACAATGGAGCCAAGCGGTGTTTAGCCATAGGGCTACAGTGACGGGGAGTTTCCTGGAGTTCCCTGTACCCGAGACGCCAGACCCACGGGTCAGTGGAGCGGTGAAACCCAGAAGTTTGCAGATGATGGGATTGTAGTAAAGCCCACACTGCTGGAGGAACTCGGCCGGTCTCGTAGTACCCACAGGAGGCAAGGGTAAATCTTCGATGTTTTGGGCCTGAGCCCTTCTACAAGGAATAAGCAAGAAAATGTGGTGTCTTCCTTTCCCACCCCCCTTCAGCCCTCCTATCACCTCCCCTCAACCCCCTCTATCCCTCTATCAGAGCCAGCACCACCAGGCTGAGGAACAGCTTCTTCCCACGAAGAAGAGCGACAAAAGGGACTGCTCGCACTGACCCTCCAACTCTCATATTCATGAAACAATATTTATTTCATTTATCTGCATAGATGAAATGCTTGTCCTGCAGGTGTTTTGTTTGTCTGTATGTGTGTTATGTTTGGTTGTGTGTCTGTGTGTTTTGCACCGAGGACGGGAGAATCCTGTTTCGTCAGGTTGTACTTGTACAATCAGATGACAATTAACTTGACGACCTCTCCCCCTTAGCCCCCTTCCACACCTCATCCCTCTCCTGCCTCTGCCCCTCCCCTCCCCTATTCCTCTCACCCTCTTCCCCACCCACTCACCCCCTTCCTACAGCTCCCCTTGATTGGGCAGGGGAAGGGAGACAAGCAGGAAGAGGGGCAGAGAGGTAGGGGGTGAAGAGAGGGAAGGAGGATGTGGCAGAGGGAAAAGAGGAGGTTCAGAGAGGGGTGGGGGAAGGCCGAGAGGGGTGAAGGCAGAGGAGAAGGGGAGGGGTGGGGGCCAGGGGGTGAGGAGATGGAGAACAGAGAGGAGGGAGCAGAGGTGGGGAAAAGGGGAAAATGGAAACAGAGAGGGGTGGGAGAAGTGATGATAAGAAATGGGGTCAGGGAAGGAGGACGTGGCAGAGAAGGAGGGGAAGAACATAGGAACATAGGAAGTAGGAACAGGAGTAGGCCAAAAATGGCCCATCAAGCCTGCTCTGCCATTCAATACGATCATGGCAGAGAGTGGGGGCAGAGGGGGAACAGAGAGTGTTATGGGATATGTTAGATTAATTATGGGTAAAATGTGTCTTTAAAAGAGATAGACTGTGGGGGTTTACTTCACAGAGTAACACTTCACAAAAGACATCTCATCTAAAATGCAAGAGCTTTACTGAAGTGAGATATTGTGTCACCAGTGACTTTGCCTGAGATAATGGAACTGCTTTGGAAAGGACTTCAAAATGAGGTGCAAATGGAGCAAAGTCCAGTCTCAGATAATCTTTCAAAGATTGGGTTTGGAGCCCTGTAAGAAGTCATATGGTTTTTACAAGCAGAGAGGATAAACAGACAGGTGATTTCTCTTTTGGAGGGAGAGAAAGTCAGTCCTACAGCAGCAGTTGAGGCTGCAAAATGACAAGCTGGCAGTTTATTGAAAAACCCCATTTTGAAGATGGGCTGTGAGTTCTGAGTTCAGCCTGGTCAAAGGCCTTGTGGTCCATAAAAGAGGAGAGGACTGGCTGTATAATGTTTCACCTGAGATCAGGGAAACAAGAAGGAACTCTGTGGTGACCTGAAAGAAAGAGATTATCATCTGGAAAACCCTGATGTAGCAAGTTTCTTCGACAAGACAGTGAATCAGAAGGAATCAGTTTGTGTCCAACGAGCAACAAATCTCTCTCTGAAAACCGACAAGAACCTTCCTGAGCGGTAACCATTTACCTTTCAAGCACCAAAGCCTGGTGAACTTTATAAATGTTAAATTCTGTGCACAGTCTAAGAATTGCCTGCAAGCAGTGAACTTGGAGGAGTGAGAAGTGAGATTGGACTGTGAATTAAAGAACTTTTCTGAACTTACACACACATTACACATGTGCGCTTAGAATTAGAAGGGGATTAAGTTACATTAAGTTAATAGTAATAGGTTAAAGTTTGATCCTGTTTTCATGTTTAAAGATAATTAATTTGTTTAAGTAACCATTTGTCTTGGTGAATATCTTTTGCTGCTGGGTTTTGGGGTCCTCTGGGCTCGTCACACAACAAATTTAACTTGTTTAACTTCACAATCATCTGACTGTACATACACGATCAGCTCAGGAATTCTCTGGACCACCATACACACACAATACACAGCACAGAACAATCACCTATATAAATGGAGATAGAACATGGAACATTACAGCTTTGGCTTCTCCCAGGCCTGAAACCCCTCCCCTCCTCTTCCTCTTCCCCCCTCCCCCACCATGATTCCCAGTCCACCCTACTCCTCCCCATAACCCCCTGACCCTCCCCCATAACCCCCTCCCCCTGTAACCCCCGTGACTCCCCCTGGTGAACCCCCATCCCCTCCCCCTGTGACCCCCATATCTCCTGTTTCCCCCCTCCCCGCGACCTGTGTTCCCCTTCCCCGTGACCTCCCTGGTGACCCCTGCCCCTCCCCATGACCCCCTGTGATTTCCTGTCCCCTCCGCCATGACCCCCCCAGTGACCTCGGTCCCCCTCCCCCTGGTGAACCCCCCGCACCCCGTCTCCTCCCCTTCCCCCATGTGATCCCCGCGACACTCTGGTGACCCGTCCCCTCCCCTCTGCTGTGACCCCCCATGACCCTTGCCCCCTCCCCTACGTAATCCTTGTCCCCTCCCTCACGTGACCCTTGCCCCCCACGTGACCCCCTGTCCCCTCCCCCGTGACCTTGTCCGCCCGTCGCCGCTATCAATAAAGTTTCTCCTTGTTGCCAAGATGGCGGCGCCCACATCGCGCGGCCTCTGGGCCTGGAGTCGGGCCGCTCGGCGGGGCCTGGGGACCGGGGCCTGGGGCCACACAGCGCTGCGGGTCCTGGGCAGCGGCGCTGGATCGCGGGGCCGGGCTGGGGACGAGCCCGGAGCCGGGGCCTTGGGCCTGGGCCTGGGGCTGGGCTCGGTGGCCGGGGCGCTGATCCTGCTGTGGGCCCGGGGCGAGCGGCGGGACCGGCCGGGCCTCCTCCTCCTCCCCCCCGCGGTGTCCGCTGCCCAGCCCGTCCCGCCCGACAGCCCCCGGTTCCGCTTCAACTTCATCGCCGACGTGGTGGAGAGGACGGGCCCGGCCGTGGTTTACATAGAGATCCTCGGCAGGTGGGGGGGGGGGGGAGGGGAGGAGGGGGGGAGGAGGGGAGGGGGAGAGGAGGGGAGGGGGGGAGGAGGGGAGGGGGGAGAGGGGAGGGGGGGAGAGGGGAGGGGGGGAGAGGGGAGGGGGGGAGAGGGGAGGGGGGGAGAGGGGAGGGGGGGAGAGGGGAGGGGGGGAGAGGGGAGGGGGGGAGAGGGGAGGGGGGAGAGGGGAGGGGGGGAGAGGGGAGGGGCCGAGAGGGGAGGGGCCGAGAGGGAGGGGCCGAGAGGGGAGGGGCCGAGAGGGGAGGGGCCGAGAGGGGAGGGGCCGAGAGGGAGGGGCCGAGAGGGGAGGGGCCGAGAGGGGAGGGGCCGAGAGGGGAGGGGCCGAGAGGGGAGGGGCCGAGAGGGGAGGGGCCGAGAGGGGAGGGGCCGAGAGGGGAGGGGCGAGAGGGGAGGGGCCGAGAGGGGAGGGGCCGAGAGGGGAGGGGCCGAGAGGGGAGGGGCCGAGAGGGGAGGGGCCGAGAGGGAGGGGCCGAGAGGGGAGGGGCCGAGAGGGGAGGGGCCGAGAGGGGAGGGGCCGAGAGGGGAGGGGCCGAGAGGGGAGGGGCCGAGAGGGGAGGGGCCGAGAGGGGAGGGGCCGAGAGGGGAGGGGCCGAGAGGGGAGGGGCCAATGACAATTTTTCTCAAGCAAAATATTTCAGTTACAATTGGGTCCA